>NC_057797.1:728891283-729191283 GCF_018294505.1 Triticum aestivum
TTATGGTCCAATCATCAAAGTTGTTCCACTCGGCAATGTGAAATTTCTCATTTAGAATATTTTGTCATTTGAGGCCATCTCCGTTGCATTCTGCATTGTGCCAAAATCAGGTGTCAACACAGGCCCCCCTGTTTTTCGGCAAAGCTTGCATGCCGAAAAATAATTTGCACCATGTTTGTTCTAAGGACGATGTCAACACTACATCGGCCATCTATTCTTCTCAGGGCGATAATTATGTATCGACCATGTTTGTGCTAAGGGCGATAATCGTATATCGGCCATTGCCTACTTAGGCTTCCTGCCACACACTCGGGTGGTACTTCTTTAAATATTTGCCATTGAGAGCTCGAGGTAAAAATGCCCCCTGTATTGATTCCACCAAATATGAATTTCCGGGAACAACTCTTGTAATCCTAAAAGGACCTTCCCAACTTGGAGACCACTTCCCGAATTTTCTATCTCTTGAACCAATCGGTAGAATCACTTTCCAGACGAGATCACCAACTTGAAAATTCTTCAACTTGACTTTCTTATTGTAAGCCCTTGCCACCCTCAACTTATCTCTCTCTATGGCATTCAAAGCAGCCAAACGTTTATCAGCAACCTCATCAATGTTGTCCATCATCAAGTTATAGAAGTCTATTGCCGATAAATCATTTTGTTTGGCTATCCTCAAAGCATTCAAATTTACTTCCACTGGTAAAACAGCCTCCTGACCATATACTAGCTCATATGGAGTCACTTTCGTAGCACCATGCCTTGAGATTCTATGTGCCCATAATGCCTCAGACAACAAGTCATGCTATCTCCTTGGATTATCCTCAATCTTCTTCTTGATGAGCTTGATTAAAATTTTATTGCTAGACTCAGCTTGTCCATTAGCTTGGGCATAATATGGGGAGGAATTGAGCAACTTTATGTTATAAGATTCGGCAAACTCTCTGACTTGGTGTGACATAAAAGATGAACCTTGATCTGTATTTAACGTTTGAGGAATACCGAATCTATGAATAATGTGCTCGGTTATGAATTTAATTACCTCCGTATGCGTCATGTTCTTGAGAGGTACTGCTTCAGACCACTTAGTGAAATAATCAGTTGCCACCAATACGAACCGATGCCCCTTTGAAGAAGACGGATGGATTTGTCCAATAAAGTCTAAACCCCATCCTCTGAAAGGCCACGACTTGATAATAGGATGCAACATAGCAGCGGGAGCCAATTGAATATCACCAAATTTTTGACAAGCTTCGCACCCTTTATAATATCTGAAGCAATCATTAATCATGGTCGGCCAATAAAACCCAGCATGTCATAATAACCATTTCATCTTGGGAGCCGACTGGTGAGTACCACAAATGCCTTCATGTACCTCTCCCATAGCAACTCTTGCTTCGTCCTCATCCAAGCACTTTAAAAGAACATCATCAACTGTTCGGTGATAAAGATCATCATCCCTCATAGTGTATTTAAAAGCCATACGCCGAACAGCCCTATCCACCCTTTCACTCGGATCACGCAAGTAAGCAACAATGGGCTTCCTCCAGTCGGAATTGTCACCTGCACTAGATTTTTTGTTAATGACCGAATCAGTGGGTTCTGGTTCGGCCTCTTCTATACTCGTAAGACAAGCCATCAGATTTTGAGAAATATGAAACATGCCATGATCAACATGGTATCCAGATGCTTGTTGTGCTAACTCATTTGCTTTCCAGTTGTCATGTCTAGATATATGTGCAATGCTAAAACAATCCAAAGTAGAGATTATATCTAGACATTTATCAAGATAAACATTAAGTGATTCGTCCAAACACTGAAAGACTTTGGATATTTGTTGTACCACTAGTAACGAATCACCATAAGCCTCAATATGTGTAACACCTATAGCAAGTAACATCTCTAGGCCGAATAACAATGCTTCATATTTGGCTTGATTGTTTGTGCAAAAATATTCTAAGCGGCATGTGGCTTCAAAAACAGCACAATGAGGAGATATATAAACAATACCAACACCTTGGCCACTGCTACAAACTGACCCATCAAAGTATAATCTCCATGGTACTAATGAAATAAGGTTCATATCAACATCATGCTTGTCATTAATCCGATGTTCAACAATGAAATTAGCAACAATTTGGCCTTTCATGGACTTTGGAGATTCATAAGCCAAATCATATTCAATCAAAGCATAAGCCCACTTGCCAATTCTACCACTAAGAATTGGCCTATGCAACATGTATTTAATGACATCGGTTTGACAAGCTACTACACAAGCACTCGGCACTAAATAATGTCTCAGTTTTGTGCAAGCATAATATAAGCATAGACATAATTTCTCAACAAATGTATACCTTGTCTCTGCGTCCAATAAGCGTCGGCTCAAATAAGTGATGGCATGCTCTTTTCCTTCGGTCTCTTGAGTTAGAACAGCACCAATAACTTCTTCCTCTGCTGCAATGTAAAGTCTGAAGGGTTCCCTATGCTTGGGTGCTCTCATCACCGGAGGAGTGCACAAATAATTCTTGATCATATCAAATGCTGCTTGCTGTTTTGCCCCCCAAGTGAAATCAGCATCATCCTTTAACCGAAGGATAGGAGTAAATGCATCAACTTTCCCTGACAGATTAGCTATGAACCTTCTCAAATAATTGACCTTGCCAAGGAACTTTTGCGTATCTCTCTTGCATGTTGGAGCCTCCACTTTCTGTATAGCCTCTATCTTTTTGGGATCAATCTCTATGCCATCTTCATGAATAATGAAACCCAAAAACTTGCCAGCTGACACGCCAAAAGCACACTTCAAAGGATTCATCTTCAGTCCATACTTTTTCATTCTTTCAAAAGCTAAACGCAAATCGGCCAAGTGATATTCAAAAGCATCCGATTTGACAACAATATCATCAATATAAACTTCAAGTATGATACCGAGTAAATCATGGAAAATCAAATTCATAGCCCTTTGATATGTGGCTCCAGCATTTTTTAATCCGAATGTCATCACTGTCCACTCGAATAAACCAACGAAACCAGGGCATCAAAAAGCAGTCTTGTACATGTCCTCTTCGGCCATAAAAATCTGATTGTATCCGGCATTACCATCTAGAAATCTAATAACCTTATACCCAGAAGCATCATTAATAAGCATATCGGCTATTGGCATAGGATACTCATCTTTGGGTGTAGCCCTATTCAAATCTCTGAAATCAATGCACACCCTCAACTTGCCGGATCCTTTCTTCTCCACTGGGACAATGTTAGAAATCCACTCGGCGTACCTGCAAGGTCGAATGAAATTAGCTTCAAGCAGTCGACCGATCTCTTCCTTGATCCGGTCATATGTTTTCGGATTAAATTTTCTGGCTGACTGTTTATAAGGTCTAAAACTGGCCTTTATAGGCAACCGATGCTCCACTAGCTCTCGTCTTAACCCTGGCATCTCATGATATTCCCATGCAAAGCAACAAACATATTCTTTCAATAGCTCAATTAACTTAGCTTTACAATCGGCTTTCAAGTTTTTGTTTATAAATGTCGGTCGAGTGACTGAACCATCTCCAATATCTACCTCTTCTAATGGATTGGCCGACATAAAACCTTGTCCAAGTTTATCCATGTCATCCAATTCCTCTATAGACTCATACATATCGTTCTCGCTGGACTGATATTTCACAAGACGTTTTTGTAACCACTCAGAGCTAGAATCCATTTAAACATATCATACCTTGGAGCCGATTGCATTCAGTCGGCTTTAAAGAGACGGGCACAAAACCATTCTTGGTTGCGCTGAGAAAATCAAACTCTGATAAGTCACGTCCCGTCAAGCAAGTAGCATTGGGATGTTGCCAATCCACCGATGCATCGGCCAAAGCAACACAAGCCGAGTTATTCGCATGAATGACTTCCACTTCATCATCAACCCACTGAATCAAAAACTGGTGCATAGTGGATGGCACGCACTGGTTTGCATGAACCCAATCACGGCCTAGTATGACGTTGTAGTTACCTTGCACCTCAGCGACAAAGAACGCAGTAGCCAAAGTTTTGCTTTCGACTGTAAGCTCCACATACATCACACCTTTGGCTTCAGTTTTCTCTTTGCCTTCAAACCCGTTAAGCACCATATTGGTCTTGATCAATTCTTCATCAGGCAAACCCAATTTCTTGAAGACCGAATAGGGCATAAGGTTTACCACAGCACCACCATCAACACGCATCCGAGTGAGCGGTGACCCATTGATATGACCTCTGAGATATAATGGTTTCAGATGCGTTACTGGTTCTTTCGGCTTCTCGAATATCGCGTTTTTAGGGCCAAAATCCAGCTGAGCCACCTCCCCTTCCTCATCTACAGCACGAAACTCAGCAGGCAAGTAATACACCATATTGATATCCATACCTTCATGAACCGGTGTAGACTCATAGTCTAACATATCAGCCTCCTCCTCAAGTGCATCCACCGATTCAGAAAATTGTCCGAGTGAAGAGGAAGCAATAGGTAACGTAGACGATGCAATGATTGCGTCGTCCTTTTTTGGTAGTGTAGGTGCTGCTATGATAGGCGTAGAGGCCACTGTATCTCGTATTTGTTTGGGCCTCCACACTTGTTTTGTAGGTACCATAGGCTGAGTGTCATTGAACAACTTATCCCTTTGCTTCTCAGCCTCCTGTTCTGCCATCTCTTGGCTCCTTAACCTCTGTAGTTTCCTCTTCTATGTCTTTGTTAGCCCTGGAGGACACCACTTTGGCTGAGTGTATTTAGGATCTCTCATTTTTACTCGGCTGGCGCTTGCTTCATGGTCATTAGCCGAGTGCTTTGGCGCAATAGAAAGTATCGGCTCAGCCGGTTTGCTACGCACAATTGGCTGCTGTATGGCAAATGTTTTGGTGCCCAAGATAAGTGAGTCGGCATCCGTTTTCTCCTTGCTTTTTTCCGACTCAACTGCTGCAACACTTGGTGACTTAACACGCCATTCTTTTTGACTTTCCAGATGCATGAAATTTCCACTCGGGCGCAGCTTTTTACTCTGATGGAATCCACTCGGATGGATGTCACTCGGATGGAATTCACTCGGATGGAATCCAGTCGGATGGAATCTACTTGGCCACATTTTTTTACTCGGATAGCTTCCACCTGGGTGCATCCTTACACTCGGATAATTTCCACTCGGTCGCATATTTTGACCAGCTGACTGATAGTCACCAATGTTGAGTCGGCCATCATATGAGTAATCAAGTCGATCCCACACAGATTGCCTCTGCTCTTCTGAAAACTGCGCCTTTGGTCCACTTGGTTTTGTATACCGACTGAACATATCAGCTGATGGTGACCTTGGTCGTTTCAGATGAGTCGGTCGATTGAAACTAGAACCGGCCGACTGGTTAGCATACTTGGACAACAACATATCAAAAGTTGGCTTGATCCGCTTGCGCTGCACTTTAGCTTCATTCTTCTTCCACTTGCCAACTTCTGGACTCTTGGGCTTGACAAATTTAACACGAGTATTTTCTTGCACTTGCGGTTGCCCCCCAAGTGTAGGATTCTTGATGGTGATTTTGATCACTTCCTTTCCATCGGGTTGCTTATCAAGCACAACCTGTCTCCCCAAGACCTTGTTGTCCTCCTTGTCTTTCCTGGGCTCACCGACAATGACATTAGCTTTATTAGCAGATTCGGCTACCTCCGGCCGAATGAGTAGCTTCTCCCCCTCCAAATCCATGGTATTCATTGGAAAAGGCTGTTTATCAACTTGCATTTCAGAAAAGTTCAATCGTCCGTCATTAATGGTTGATTGTATCTGTCGTCGAAAAACATTGCAATCGTTAGTAGCATGAGAAAAAGAATTATGATACTTGCAATAAGCGCGCCGTTTTAGCTCTTCAAACGGCGGCAAAGTATGAGTTATTCTAATAATTTTAGCTTGCAGCAAAGCATCAAATATTTTATCACACTTGGCAATGTTAAAAGTAAACTTCATCTCTTCATCACGATTCTTATGAATCGGTTTCAGATCATTGCAAGTAAATGGTTTGGCCTTAGATGGCCAAACAAATTCAGTAGAGAAAACATCACCCTCATCGTCCGAGTGATCACTATCATATTCGATCATATTCATCTTTGGACGATCGGCTTTGTATCTATGCACTTCTTTGAGGTCTTTGCTTCGGCTTTCCTGAGCCAAAGCCCTTTGTAAGACTTGGTTGATATTTAAGAACTCATAGCCTTCTAGCTTTTCTTTGATGGGAGTTCTCAAACCACTCAGCACTAGGTCTGCCAAGTCTCTCTCGGTTATCACCAAACTAAAACACCGGTTTTTTGTTTCTCTAAATCTCTTGACGTAATCGGAGACCGATTCATCATGCTTCTGCTTAACCGATGTTAGATGTGACAACTTGAGTTCATTGTCGCCGCTATAAAAGTGATCATGAAACTTCTGCTCTAGCTACGACCAAACCCGAATGGAACCATGGGGTAAAGAAGAAAACCATGAAAATGCGGTACCAGTTAATGATAAAGGAAATAAACGCACTTTCAATTCGTTCAATGAGCCTGCCTCACCCAATTGTGCTAAATATTGACTAACATGCTCCCATGTGGTTTTTGTGCCTTCTCCATTAAATTTAACAAAATCTGGAATTTTATATCCTGGAGGGCACTGGATGGCATCAAAGTACTCGGGGTACGGCTTTTGGTAAATCCGATTCCGAGGTAACTCAACTCCAAAATTCTCTCGAAGCATCTTAGCCATCTCCTCTCTAATATTAGCTAGACCATCATCCATAGTGGATGATGACGCTTGTGGCAGTGGCATAGGAGGAGTAGGGTTACTAGCTGTAGGTAAGAATTGTGGCATGTATGTCGACCCAAAATTTGGTAGTGGTCGAGTGGTTGTAGGTGTAGGTAGGGTTTGGTTCAGTGCTGCCACCAAACCTGCATGCTCATAATAGGGTTGATGGGTGCAGTCACAATCTGATTTGTATGGGTAGGGTAATAAGCCATCGGCACAGGAGGCGCTGATGCAATAGGTAAAGCCAGATTAGGGTTTTGCACACTAGCAGCTACACCATCATTACCACTAGATGATTGAGATGTATTCTTCTGAGCATTAGTATTTTCTATGAAAGTTTGATAGACTAGATTGTTACCATCAGCAATACAACTTTCAATCTCAGCCCACTGCTCAGGAGAAAAGGCAGTACTTACAGAGGGTTTAACCTGTTCAGTTTGAAGAGGAGGGAACTTGATTTCTTCAATCGGAGTGACGTTGCCTTGGCAATCTTTCTTGAATTTTGCAAGGAACTCCTGCAGGTCCTTATCATAGACTTGGCGATGATCGGCCGATATCTCATCAAGACTGGGCTTAATGATGTTATCAGCGTCTACCTCAGATGGCTTGGGAAGATCGGTCATGGTGGATGATGATGATTGATCTTCGTCCCCAGCGGAGTCGCCAAAAAGGTGTGTTGACACACGAACACGTCACGTGTACCCTCAAGGCCGGGGGTGATGCACCGCAGCTCACGTCGAAGGAGACCCGGCCGACAGCGCGATACGCAAGACAGTCGATGGGTGCTTTTGCAGACCCGAAAACCCCACACCCCCGGGAGGGACCCTGTCAGGGAGTGCAGCGGCTATGGGCTGCCCTAGGTCGATTCGCTCGCTCCTAGAGCCTCGGAATTCGCAGCTCTCAACCACGAAGAACAGCGAAGAACGAGATAGAAAAACGGTGGAGAGATAAAACGTATATGGAAAAAGTAGTATATTGATTTGTTCGATTGTGTGTTGTTCAATCGGCCGTCACCCCCAACATATATAAGAGGCGGGTGGACTTCCGTACAAGAAAAGGATTTATCTAGGCTTTCCTTACAAGAAAATTACATCAATTCACGTCCTAGAATCCTAGTTCTGGTCCCACTCAGATTCAGCCCGAATCTGGTCCAATCTTCTGTCTTGCTCCTTGCGTGGGCTGTGGAATCTGCATATGACTTCCGATGGAGACGGTTCAAATATCAATTATGTGTGCTTCGACGAGGCCAACAATCCGTATGTTGATCACTTTTCCAAATAAGGCCATCTTGAATACTCCACGGGGTCATCTCTAATTTCGAGTCGGACTCGTTCATGTAGCTGACTGGACCGTCCGACTCTTGCAGCGTCTCTGCAGGTCGTATACTACGTAGGATGATGATGACTCCAAAAGCAAAGTTGACCATTTCGACGTTACGAACGACTCCTGTGTTGAACACTTCTTCATCCGAAGCCATCTAGATAAGTATTAGAGCCCATCTTCAGCATCTGGTCAGATTGGCCTCGACAGTTTCTACTGTTCACGGCAGCAAGCTTTCCCGGCAAGGTTACTGTTCACGGCGGCAAGCTTTCCCCAGCAGGTTACTGTTCACGGCGGCAACCTCTCCCACGGCAAGGTTACTGTTCACGGCGGCAAGCTTTCCCCGGCAAGGTTACTGTTCACGGCGGCAAGCTTTCCCCGGCAAGGTTACTGTTCACGGCGGCAAGCTTTCCCCGGCAAGGTTTTTGAGGCAGTAAACGACCTCGGATGAAAATGTGTCCAAAAGAAAAGTTAACCGTTTTGACGAGACGAAAAACTTTCATGTTGAACGTTTTCCGATTCGAGGCCATCTTCTGGGCCAAAACACTCACGCATTACATCAGACACTTGCCAAGACATGTCTGGTCTTCCGCGTCATGTTTTACCTCTTGATAGGGCTGCATCCAGATAGCTCTAACTTTTGCATACGAACTCGGATTGAGATGATTTTTATATCAAAATCGACCGATTCGACGAGACGAAGACAATTCATGTAGAGCATTCCTTCATCCGAGATTGTCCTGGAGGCGTACTTGACCAAAAAGCACTCAGAACACCTAAACATGACAATCTGAGTGTAGTTTTGGTCTTTGATATGATGCCGAATGATTATGGTCCAAACATCAAAGTTGTTCCACTCGGCAATGTGAAATTTCTCATTTAGAATATTTTGTCATTTGAGGCCATCTCCATTGCATTCTGCATTGTGCCAAAATCAGGTGTCAACAAGGTGCTCTCCGGTGGGTGCGATAAGCAGCACGCCAGCGCCGGCGCCTTGCAGCGAAAAAGCACCATCAAAGTACATCAGCCACTCTTTGCTTGCTTCGTCGACGGGGATGCTCGTTTCTGCAATTTCTTCATCTGGTGTTGGCGTCCATTCTGCTATGAATTCTGCCAATGCTCTGCTTTGGATAGTTGAAGTACTCTCAAACTTGAGGCCAAAGCTTGACAGTTCCAGTGCCCACTCAACAATCCTGCCTGTCGCTTCTGGATTCTGTAGTATCCTCTTCAGCGGAAAGCGAGTGACAACTGTGATATCATGTGCTTGGAAGTAATGGCGCAACTTTCTCGAGGCCATGAGAAGGCCGAAAAGCAATTTCTGCACGCCAGAGTACCTTGACCTAGCCCCCTGCAGAAGGGAACTGACAAAGTAAACTTGGCGCTGCACCATTTTCTTTTGTTTCTCCTCGCGCATCTGCGCAGATCCATCTTTGTCGGGACCAGAGCTTGCCGGGGAAGCCTCCTGCTTGTCGTTGGATGCGCCCGCCGTGGTTGCTGGCTCGTCATCTGCCTCCCTCTCTGCCACTAACGCAGCACTAACCACTTGATTGGTTGCCGCTATATACAACAGCAACTTCTCTTATGGCTTAGGTGCGACCAGTGTTGGAGCGGAGGACAGGTATCTCTTCAAGTCTTGCAGCGCAGCCTCCGCTTCCGGAGTCCATTTCATTAGACCTGCCTTTTTCAATAATTTGAAAAATGGCAGGGTGCGCTCAGCAGACCTAGAGATAAACCTGCTGAGAGCAGCCATGCAACCGGCAAGTCTTTGTACATCCTTGACGCGCTTTGGTGCTTCAATCTGCTCAATGGCCTTGATCTTGTCGGGATTGGCTTCGATTCCCCGCTGAGACACGAAGAACCCGAGAAGCTTGCCGGAGGGGACAACAAACACACACCTCTCGGGGTTGAGCTTGAGGCTGATCTTGCGCAGATTTGCAAAGGTCTCGTCTAAATCTTGGATCAGAGTTGCCTTGTCCTTGCTCTTGACCACTATGTCATCCATGTAGACTTCCACATTTCTGTGTATTTGTGGCTCAAGAGCGACATGGACTACTCTTGCAAATGTTGAACCAGCATTTTTTAATCCGAAAGGCATCCGTATGAAACAGTATGTGCCACATGGAGTGATGAATGCGGTCTTCTCCTCATCCTCTTCTGCCATGAAGATCTGATGGTATCCTGAGTATGCGTCAAGAAATGAAAGCAAGTCACATCCAGCCGTGGAGTCAACAATCTGGTCAATGCGCGGCAAAGGAAATGGGTCTTTGGGACAAGCTTTGTTAACATCGGTAAAGTCGATACAAAGTCTCCATTTCCCGTTCGCCTTTCGCACGACTACAGGATTGGCCAGCCACGTAGGATGGAGCACCCCTCTGACAAGGCCTGCTGCTTCCAACTTCTTGATCTCTCCTGCGATGAATTCTTGGCGCTCCACTGCTTGCTTCCTGACCTTCTGCTTGATGGGCCGCGCATGAGGACAAACGGCAAGACGGTGCTCAATTACTTTCCTGGGAACACCGGGGATGTCAGACGGTTGCCACGCAAACACGTCGACATTCGCCCGCAGGAAAGCAATGAGCGCGCTTTCCTATTTAGGGTCGAGAGTGGCACTGATGGTGAAGGTACCACCAGTGCCGTCCTCCTTGGCGGACACCTTCCTGGTCTCTGGCGGAGCTGCGATTGTCTTCTTACACTTGCCGGTGGAGCTCGGTGGTGCGTCCTCGACGGCAGCGCAACACTCCGAAGAGGTGCGCTTGCCGGAGCGGGCATCAGAACTCTTGCCGGACTTGGTCTTCTTCTTCCCCCCGGGAGCTTCAACGGCAGGTGATTTGTAATCTGCTGCGGCTGCCGCTTCCCGGTAGATCTTGTCGGCGCAGATAAGAGCATCCTTCTTGTCGCCAGGGACAGAGATGACGCTTATCGGGCCTGGCATCTTCAGCATGTTGTATGTGTAGTGAGAGGCTGCCATGAACTTGGCGAGTGCTGGACGGCCAAGTATTCGATTGTAAGGCAATGGTATATCGGCAACGTCAAAAGTGACCCTCTCAGTCCTAAAGTTCAACTCGCTGCCAAATGTTACTGGCAACGTGACCTTCCCCTTCGGCTTGCTCCTTCCCGGGTTGATTCCTTGGAATGTGCCGGTCTCTTCGAGCTCGCTGTCAGGGATCTGGAGTTTCTGGAGTACAGCGGAGGAGATCAGGTTCAAGCCGGCCCCGCCGTCAACTAGCATCTTAGTGACCTTGAGGTTGCGGATAGTTGGTGAAACCAACATCGGCAAGCACCCGACCGTAGTTGTGCGATCAGGGTGGTCCTCAATATCAAAGATGATAGGCATGCTGGACCATTTCAGAAGCTTGCGTGACTCGACAGGTGGTTCCGCCGCATTGACTTCCCGCACCCACTGCTTGAGTTGGCGGTGCGAAGTATGCAGAGATGCACCACCGTCAACGCACAAGACCTCTGTGGCTTTCTGGAACTCCTGCTCACTGGTCTCGACATCCTCCATGTCTTCGTTGTCGTCGTCATCTTCATCCTTGTCGCGGCCGCGGGGAGGTCTGTCTCCTTGCCGCTGCTTGGCCTTGCCGCGGCATCCTCCCCGGCCGGCGCGCTTCTTGCCGGATTCTCCATCGCCACCTTGGGCCCTCTCCTTGTCGTGTCGCTCGTATTCGGCTTTTTGCTGCTGGACAAGCTGTTCGACCTTCTTGCAGCTCTGGAGGTCATGGCCCTTGGTGCGGTGGATCTTGCAGTACTGCTTGTCGGTGCCGTCCTGCTTGTCGGTGACCGCCACAGCCTGGCAGTTGGTGCATGCGGCAATCTCCTTGCCGGAGCTACCTGCTTTGGCTTTCTTGGCGCCACCTTCGTTGCCGGACTGCTCAACGACTAGCATATCTTTGCCTTTCTTCTTCCTGTTGTTCCGCCACCGGTTTTTCTTTGCCGGGGCAGCATCCTCGCTGTCAGATCCTCCTGCTCCTGTATTCTCTCTGGGGAGTTTCCTCCCTTCCTCAGCACGTGCACACTTGTCGGCCAGGGCATACAGCTCACTGACGTCTCTGATCTTGCACATCGCCATCTCCTCCCGCATCCTGTGGTTACGCACGTTCTGATGGAACGCGCTGATGACCGTGACAGGGTGGACATCTGGGATGTTGTGCTGTACACGGCTGAACCTCTGAATGTACTTGCGCAGGGGCTCTCCTTCCTTCTGGGCGAGCAGATGAAGGTCACTCTCTTGGCCATGAGGTTTGTGGCCGCCTGTAAAGGCGCCGACAAACTGATGGCAAAGGTCTGCCCAGGAGGATATGGAGTTGTCCGGCAAGTGCATGAGCCAGGACCTTACGTTGGGCTTGAGCACCAGCGGGAAGTAGTTGGCAAGGATCTTGTAGTCCCGTCCCCCGGCAGCATGCACCGCGATGGTGTAGATGCTGAGGAACTCCGACGGATGCGACTTGCCGTCGTACTTCTCTGGTACATCTGGCTTGAAATTCTTCATGCTGGGCCACTGGACTTGCCGCAGCTCACGAGTAAACGCAGGGCAACCTACCGCGTACGGCAAGCCGCTTGGTTCCCCTGGCGCATGCATGTCAACAGAGGGCCCAGCGCGCTGGTCCGATTGACGTCGCGCTTCTCTTCGGCGCTCGATGCGTGTACGAGCATCTTCTTGCTGTCGTTCATGAAGAACTTGGCGCTGATCGCGACGAGCTCGTGGATCTGATGACGCGGTGGAGTCGTTGTCGAGGTAGATCCGGCGAGTCGGCGATCTTGGCCTTCGGGGCGGAGAGTGCATAGTGGTTGCACCCCCACCGGTCTTTTCGCCACTGGCTCGTGCCTGGCTGGCTTGCCGCGGCTGCGACGTGCTCGGCTGCTATTGAGTGTCGCCATTGGTGAAGCCGATGAGACTCTGAATGGTGGCCCTCCAGTCGTCGATCTTGTCTGCCGTTGGAGGGTAGTCCAGGAGCAGTTGAGCTCGCGCTAAAGCTTCTGCTGCAGTGGCGGGTGGCGGTGGCGAACGGTGCGAGGAGCGGGATATGCTCGGACTTCTAACTGTGTTAGAAGGAGCAGTATCCCGTCTAGGCGACCGTGCCTCACTCGTGCCAGCATGTTGGCGTGCATGCTGGTCTTGAGCACTCTGGGATCCACCAGCTCGATCTTGGTCCAGCAAACGCATGGTACTGTGAGTACCATGACACTGCCGGTCCCGCACCTCCTGAGATGGGCGCGGTGCATGTACGGACGCCGAGGTCTTGGAGTGCGCCCGCTCGTTGTGGGAGCCGGCTACGCCGCCGATGGGTAGCGCAGCCTTGTCCTTGGACCTGGCAGCAGCGTGAGCTCCCTCGTCGACGCCCGTTCTTCCGCTGGCGTCTGCCCCATCAGCTGTTTGCTCCGGCGGTGGTGGGTTCAGCGCGGACGGAGCAACCGCCTCCGAAGCCTTCTTCTTCGGCGGCATGTTGATGAAGATGATGAAGATCTAGCTCGTGTGAACGCCGGATCTGGTTCACACAACCTCGACGCCCCCTACCTGGCGCGCCAAAGATGTCGGGGGACTAATCCACGAACACCTATGGGACCGGCGGACCGAGTCCCTTTCGGTTCGGCGGGGGCGGAGGTCGCACGAAGAGCGGATCGAGGCGAAGCACATGAGCAGTTTACCCAGGTTCGGGCCGCACGGATGCGTAAAACCCTACTCCTGCTTTGTGGTTTGTATTGAGTTCTTGCTCGGGAGCGCGGAGTGCTACAGTACACACCAGCGGTTAACGAGACCGAGCCTAAGTGTTCTCTTTTTTCCGAACCCCCCTCTACGTTGCACATGGGCCTCCTTTTATATGCTCAAGGGGTCACCGACAGGTGGCAACGGAGACAAAGGGTAAAAATGGAAAGGTGCTGCGGTAGGTACAGCTACCTGCTACAGTGTATCATACCTAACCCTGACGGCAGGGGACAAGGGCATTAAATGCCCGTCTGTGTCACCTAAACAGTGCAGAAGGGACCGTCAGGGATGCCACCGCTCGCCACGATGGCAATCTTGTCAGCGCCGCTCGCCACTGTGCACCGCTGGCTGCACAGCCTCCCGCCACGCACGCCTGGAAGGGTCCCAGAGCGACACGTTGGTGGATGTGCTGGAGCGCGGGCACAGAGTGGTGGCTTGCCGCGGCAAGCGCCTTGCCGCGGTCGTTGTCTTGTCGCGTCCGGGAGCTTGTCGCTCACCGGGCCTTGCCGGGACGCGAGGCGCGCCGCGGCAAGTTCCTTGAGATGCCTTGGGTGGCCTTCCCGGCAAGCTCCTCTTGCCGGGGTCTTGTCTCCTTAAGCGCCTTGCCTTGGTTGGCCTTCCCGGCAAGCTCCTCTTGCCGGGGTCTTGTGGTGTCTTGGTTTGGATACTTTATTCTTGAATGGCTCCAAAGGAACCACGGAGGACCTTGGCGGTCACCCGGCAAGCCTTGCCGCGGGATGCTGCGACTGCCCGTGCACAAGTTCGGGATACTAGGGTACCCCTACTCTAGTACACCGACATATTCATGGCATAGTTTGTTCAAATGATCTCATATTGTGCACAAAGGTGCATATTGGAATGGCAAATAATGTTGCCTAAGGAAGTTTTCATTTTCTTTGGACGAAAAAACCATTTTCCATTTTTCGAGTGCCCAAAGGGAGGTTTTTTTGTGAAGGACCTCCCAAATAATTGTTGCAAAATTGGACTAAATCAATTTTCTAAAATACTAGGACATATTTAATGCACAATTGACAAAATGGTTGGGTGTAAAAAGTTTTGATCCACCTCTCGTGAAAAAGAAAAATTTCCGTCGATTAAGTTGGAAGTGGGTCAAATTTGAACTGCAGCTACCTTATAGTTTGCTATTTATTTTTTTCCAAAAATCATTTCTAGGTACGTAAGTATCTATTTAATCATAGAAACACCAAAAGTTTTCCAAGATTCAACCACTAGCTAGGAACGGTCATGCCCGCCATTTTGATCGCATTTTGAAACGGACATGAAAAATTCAGAAAAAATCAAAAAAATTGGAGAACCTTCGCATAGTGTCATTATATGTGGCAAAGTTACCAGGAAAAATAATAAACTTATAATACGATAATTATTTTTAAAAAGTGTTCTCAGAAACGAGCTATCATGTGTGAAGATCAATGGCTTTCAAGTCAAATGATCAATCTTATGGCCACATTCATGGCATAGTTTGTTCAAATGATCTCATATGGTGCACAAAGGTGCATGTTGGAATGACAAACAATGTTGCCTAAGGAAGTTTTCATTTTCTATGGACGAAAAAATCATTTCCATTTTCTGAGCGCCCAAAATGAGCTTTTTTGTGAAGGACCTACCAAATAATTGTTGCAAAATTGTACCAAATAAATTTTCTAAAATACTAGGCCATATTTAATGCACAATTGACCAAATGATTGGGTGTAAAAAGTTTTGACCCACCTCTCGTGAAAAAGACAAATTTCTACCGATTTAGTTGGAAGCGGGTCAAATTTGAACTGCAGTTGCCTCATAGTTTGCTTTTTATTTTTTACAAAAATCATTTGTAGGTAAAAAAGTATCTATTTAATCAGAAAAACAACAAAAGTTTTCCAAGATTCAACCATTAGCTAGGAACGGTCATGCCCGCTGTTTTGACCGCATTTTGAAACGGGCATGAAAATTTAAAAAAATCAAAAAATTGGAAAACCTTCGCATAGTGTCATTATATGTGGCAAAGTTACCAGGAAAAATAACAAACTTGTAATACGATAATTATTTTTAAAAAGTGTTCTCAGAAACGAGCTATCATGCGTGAAGATTCATGGCTCTCAACCCAAATGATCAATCTTATGGCCACATTCATGGCATAGTTTGTTCAAATGATCTCATATTGTGCACAAGGGTGCATATTGGAATGGCAAACAATGTTGCCTAAGGAAGTTTTCATTTTCTTTGGATGAAAAAACCATTTTCCATTTTTCGAGTGCCCAAAGGGAGGTTTTTTTGTGAAGGACCTCCCAAATAATTGTTGCAAAATTGGACCAAATCAATTTTATAAAATACTAATACTAGCACATATTTAATGCACAATTGACAAAATGGTTGGGTGTAAAAAGTTTTGATCCACCTCTCGTGAAAAAGACAAATTTTCGTCGATTCAGTTGGAAGCGGGTCAAATTTGAACTGTAGCTGCCTCTATTTATTTTTTCAAAAAATCATTTCTAGTTACATAAGGACCTATTTAATCATAAATACATGGTTTGGTGGCGATACGTCGTGGTTTGGGTGGTGGCCGAGGGCCCCAACTCTAGAGCGCGTAAACTCGCATGCCCGCCGCGTGGTTATCGCGTGACCGTGGCGTTGCCATGTGTTCTGGGCGGCCTAGGCATGTCTACTGGGCTTGGCACTACCCAGGTAGGTGCTAGGAAGAAAATTACAACATCAGATTCTCACGAGGAGACTGATCAATGCTCAAACATGAATTAGTAGCCAAGTGTTTGATTAGCGGTACGATAAATGTACATGGCTAATGGGCGTGAGTTTTGGCTGAGGATGATCAGTTACTAAGAAGACCGTCTTCACAAATTTTTAGCTCAAAAGGAGGAGCCTAGGTGGTACTTGCTTTGCAAAGTACCACACTGGACATAAATACGAATATTGAAGCTGGGCTCAAAATAATGAATGGATTGAGCTGGCATTTGGCGGAGGATGGTTATTTGGGCATAGGAAAGCACCGTAGAAAATGGATACTATTTGGACATGCCAAAGTGGTACTTCCTTCACAAACTGTTGTTTTGAACAGAATAGGAAAATGAATATTGTTGAATTATTTTTGAACTAGGCAAGGAATTGTTTTTACATATTTGACGAAGATATGACCTAAAGAATTTATGAGATTTTTTTTGGGAATTTTGGGAATGACAGAAATATAGGTTGCTTCACAACCTGGGGCAAAAATTGCCACATGGACATGATACATAGGCAAAACTGATGAGGTGGTGCCTAGTCATAGCAACCCACCACAATTTACAAGGTTATGACCATCTATATTAGTCGTGATCAGCTAGAAATAAGGCAGCGGACCAGTGCTATCTGCTTTATGACCATTTCGTGTTTAGGGTTTGGAACCCCCGAACAACTTTTGACCAATTGGTCTGAAATGGTCATAGATCTACGACCAATTCTTCCAGGGTCACTGACAGAAGGTCACTAGTTGACATATTTCTTGTAGTGGCACGTTGTATATCTAGGTCACTCCCTCGAGACTGTCTCACTCTTTCTTCCACACGGCGGGCCACACTCGCTCAATCTCGCTCTCTTTATCTGAGTCTCGTTTAACCTCGTTTTCTTTCACACACAAATTATATATCTCCCTGTTCGGGCCTCAATCGACACACTCTATACTCTCTCACACAGATTGTCTATCTAGGTTAGTCCATCCAAGCCGCCGCCACTCTTTCGACCTCATGGTGGGCCACACTCACTCAATCTCTCTCTCTCTCTCTCTTGGTATGTCTCGATTGACCTTGCTCTTTCTCGGACAAAAACGATATATCACCATGTTTGAGCCCAATTCGACCTATTCACATTGTATACTCTCTCACACACATCGTCTATCTAGGTCACTCTCTCCAAGCCATCTCACTATTTCGATCGCACGGCGACCCTATGTGATCGGTTGACCTTGCTTCCTCCCACACACAAAATATATCTACACGTCTGTGACTGGATCATCTCTCAAGCTCTATCTTACAGCCCTCACCCTTGCCAAATAGCTCAATTAGACAATATCTCTCCAGAGCATATATATTTGTTCAATGAATGTCGGACCACACTCACTTTGTCTCTCTATCTATATATCTCTCGATTGACCTCGCTTTCTCACACCGTATCTTCCACGCGTTGAAGCTACTACCTCTCCATCCCTCGCAAAGCCGGAGCTATTTACATTGCGAGGGGCACTCCAACCTTGGATTAATTTGTGTAGGCATTTGTTCCGGTCGGTTTAGATTATATTTTCGTAGCATTCGGCCCTCAACTACTCCAAACACCGTTGCAACCCACGCAACTCCCCTAGTTGATTTCGCTCTGGCTCGGTCATCGCTCTCTCGCACGTCCTTTCTCGCCTTCAACGTCGCACCATGGTATTATTGAAAAAACTATGTTGTTCTCTTTAATTATTATAAATATGCTACAAAACTACACACCGATAGTCCACTTGGAATGGAACAAATTTCGACCCACAAATTAAAGTGCTACAAACTACACACCAAGGGGCCCACATGTCATGAAACAAATTTGGACTCATATACAAATTACAAAATAAAGGACGAGGATCGAACATGCGACCAGGCCTTCAAGCCGCACGTCAATAGGCAACATACATAGAATAACAATGTTTGTTGTACCCCCTTTGTTCACATAATGTTTTTATATTACCACAGCCTAATTAATGGATAACATGTAATATTCTTTTTAGTACTATTCGCCTTCACTTACTGGTGGGTTCCATGTGTGCTCTCTTTCTCTCCTCCCCTTCCGCGTTTAGACGCACGGGTAAACAGGAAGAACTCGCAGGTGATGTTGCCGTTGACCATATCTGGACCCGTTCACAAGTCACGACACCAGTTCACGTACTAGCAGCACTAGTCAGTGTGTACGTGCAATGCACGTTAATTTGGAAGTATATTAAGTGCATGCGGATATTAACTACTAGGATATTGTTTGCGTGTTGTCATGTGATTAGCACTATTTTTGGCATGAAATTAACTGCACGCTAAACGCATTGAGCACTCGACATTGAAGCAGTCTAGGTCGTTGGATGACAAGGAATACATGTGGCTTGATGACGTTTTATATTTAATTTGATACGGCTCTAGCAGAACATTCAATCGATCAAACCATACATTTCGTTCAGTCTGACTCCGACTTTAAATTATACGACGATCGATATAAAATAAACTGAAATGATAAATGTTCGGATTTTAAGCATGGCAATCCGAATGTTTTTCATGGAAAATTTAGATTACGCGGCGGCGGCGGGGGCGTCTCGCGGTGGGAAGCAGCTCCTTTGCCGTGCTCTGTGTGTCGTTGGGCCACTGACCGATGGCGACGGTGGCGTCTTGCGCCGTTGTTGGCGTACTCCTGGACGTTGGCCTAGCTTCAAGGAAGGCCAAAATGTTCTGGACTTCGGAGTGAGTCAACTGGCGGGAGGAGGCGACTAGCATTGGTGCAAGGAAGCAGTCGACGACGGCCATCCATGCCGCTGAGGGGGGCACTGGCACCCGCGCGGGGACATGCGCTGTGAACGACGCGATGGAGACATTCGTGTGCACGGGCACCGGCACGGGCGCGCACGTCAGTGCACATGCAAGCGCATGCGCTGGCAGGTGCACGGGGATGGGCGCTGGCGCAGTCGGGGCGACGGGAGCCGGAACGGGAGCAGGGACAGGCGCAACGTCTTCCCGCAAGGCCAGTTCAAGCTCGTCCCAAAGCGCCTTATGTTCTTGAGACTCCGGCTGGGTGTCTTCCTTAGGAAACTGGAACACTAAGGGCAGACCATCGTGATGCGGCATGGTGTACGTTTAGGTCAGGCTAGTTGGAGGTAGACGACAGGAGAATCGAAGAGGAAGAGAGAGGATTGTAGCGATACCGGGTAGTGCGGGATTGTAGCGATACCGGGTGGGAGCAGTTGGGACGATGGTGGGCGGCGGAGCCTGGTCAAAGGGCTCGCCTCCCGGTGAGCCTGCACAGCGGTCTGCTCACACGCCTCCCTGACAGCCGGCGCAGCAGTCTGCTCGCACGCCTCCCGTCGACTCACACGCTTGCTCGGACGGCACCTGCCGATGAGAAGCGGGGACTCGTGGCGGCACGTAAACGCCCACGGTTCACCTTAACGTGATAGGTCTTTGTTCCAAAATACCTTGGCTCTTCATTTGTGCAACTTGTCATAAGCAGCTTGTCTCAAATTGAATAAAAAACTTACGAAGTAATATTTGTGCCATATCACGTGACCATGCTTAGTTTTAAGAATTTATGCTCACTTTTGGATTTTCTGAAATTTAAGATCCAAGATTCGAAACAATATCATAACCTGCATCATGCAATAAATTTTGAAGATGTACATCTGTCCTGTTATATCTTAAGAAAGGATTTGGTCAAACATTTTGCTTAGTTAGACTTCAGACAAGTTATATATGCAGAGTAAAAGGATAATCCCTCCGTACCAGTGCATTGCCTGATATATTAACTCAAGTACTAGGCACAAACAAACGGGCTCAATTCTATGCTCATCCTGGTGTAGTAGCAGTAGTACTAGGCAATGCAGTTGACGGGTGACCTTGACGAGCGGCGACCGAGGGAATTGAATCGTGCTCGGCACGGTAGGTAACGTTGTCTAGTTACTAAAGCATCCCTCCATTGTTCATCGGTAGTCATTATGGACCGGGGACATGAGGGGAATTTCCTAGGACTGGAATTCTGGCTGCCAGATATTTCGACTTGAAACACTGAGGCTCGACTGGTTGGGGTTGCCTAATGTGTGTACCACGCACGCCACCGAAGGACACGAGCCCGTTTTTTTAGGATCAACACGAGCCAAGGTCTGGCTGGTACGCCGTTGGGTCCTACCATTCGAGAATACGAAAGGAACCTTTTAAATTGCCGAATGAATCTATGTGTATTACAATACCCATATTTTCCTTGCAAATACTACTCTCAATGTGGTAATTGATTTATGACGAGTTGTTGAATTAGAGTGAGTTTGTGATATAGTGATCTCAACGTGGATTTCACATTTCATGGTATCCCTAGTAAGTTTTCCAATGCAAATTCAAATTTAAAAGATGAACAATATGGAGGTGAGAAAACTTTGTACGTATCAAGCATATGACCACACACACACAGAGAGAGAGAGAGAGACACACACGCACGAACACAACAACAATCCAATAAGTATAGTGCATCTATTTTTCCAAACCATGCATGTATGACACGGATTCAAAAATACTTCTTCTATCCCTAACTATTAGTATTTTAGAGAGTTCAACAAGTGACTACATACGGAGCAAAATGAGTGAATCTAGACTCTAAAATATGTCTATATACATCCGTATGTGCCAGTCCATTTGAAGCCTCTAAAAAGACTAATATTTAGGAACGAAGGGAGTAAAATGTAATACATCCATGGTCCTCAGTTCAATATTTAAAATGAACATGAAACTGAAACATGAATATTAAGTCTAGTACTACAGTACATGCAAATGTTGTGTTTAGGTGGAGCTATGATTGTCGGGGGTCAACCCCTCGACCTTAGATAAAATTGTGGAGCTCTGTTTAGGGTTGTTTAGATTATATTTGTCCCCCCCTCCCAACCACCGATTGGTTGTGCACCCCCACCCCTCCTCCCCGGGAGAATATCATGTGCCCCCATACCTTAGATGCTATATGTCGATACGAGTTTCTTGGAGCTTGTAGATCTGAGATATAGCAGCTCACATGATGTGTCTTAATATTTTTGCAGGAAACCTTGATGAGTTTGAGAATTGCACACAATTTGTACAAAAACTACATAGATGCCCTTTGATCCCATATCCAACGACCTCGAAGCTCGTATCACCGTAGCATCTAAGATGAAGGAGGACATCATATTCTCCTGTATGTAAGAATATCATGTGCTACCACACCTTAGATGCTTTGGTGATACAAGCTCTCCGGAGCCGTTGGATTTGTGACCCAACACCTGCTCGGTGGTTCGAATGGTTTTTTGCAGAAAAGCCCCAAAAGAGTTCAGCCACTGCTTACAAGCACAAAGACTACTCAGATGCCATTGGATCTCAGATCAAACGACCACCAAGCTCGTATCACCATAGCATCCAAGCTGCGATAGCACCTTATGTTTTCTCACACGGGAGAGTATGAGGTGCTCCCGCACCGTAGATTCTATGGTGATACGAGTTCATTGAGATCTAATGGCCCACATTAGGAGGTTTGAATGTTTTCGCAATATACGACTGACAGAGTTTGGGAAATGCGCAGAAAGTACAAGTACTACGCATGTGCCACGACCTAGATGCTCATATCACCGTAGCAGGTAATTAAGCTACGGGGAGCACCTAATATGAGCACCGCGGAGCCGTTGGATCGAAGATGCAGTGGCACACACGAGGCCTGAATTTTTTATTTGCAAAAAAACCTTTGGAGAGTTTGGAAATTGCACATAATTACAAAGACTACTCCCAAGCCATTGGATCTCACTTCCAACGGTGTAAAAACTCGTATCACCATAGTATCTAAGCTGCGGGGTGGATGTGATATTCTATGCCGCTGTCATTTTTGTTCGTAAACTTGCAAAATACGTGTAACTCGTGCCGTTACTTGTCTAACCGCGCAAAGTGTTTGTTCAAAAAAACCATCCTACACTGAAATATCGGAACAACACATGGGGGTCCCACTTGTCATTAATCAAATTTGGACCTACAACTAACAAATCTGAAAGACGAGATTTGAATTGGCAACCTGGACTACAAAGCGTAAGTCGATAGCCTAAAAAACGAATGGTTGTTGGCTTTGTCCCATAACTTGATTTTATACAGTACTTGCGTTGAGTAGAGTAGAGGGAGTGCCTCGTCAACACGTGCATGACCGTTGTCTCACTTACTGGTGGGTCCCAGGTCCGCGATCTCAATCTCTCTTCTCTCCATCGTCTAACCTTTGCACGGGCACACACGAAGAGCGGCGCTAGCTTGCCGTGGTGTTATTACAACTAAAAAAAGCTTGGAAAATAGAAGAATCGCCTAGAACAAGAGACGTTGTGGCTGGTCGAGACGGAGCTAACCATATCTATCCTCCGTGCCACATTTGCATGATGAAGCTGTGTGGCTAGTGGGGTGTTTTTGACCGACTGGCTGGGTCCCGAGGTCGAACCATAGGTACTACGTCTAATACAGTATATTTTTACACGCACATTTTTCCTCCGTGCCAAGACATGGCACACCCTACCGCGCGATTTCAGGGTCCTCCCGGGTGGTGCATGCGTATATTCTTCCTGACGTGGGACACCCTACCGCACGTTTTCTGGGTCCTCCTCGATCGTAGCGCCAAAGCAAGTAAATGAGTCGTCAAATCATGAAAGACCACCTTTCCCACTGAGTACATCAGTGAAGCACGGTGGCTATCTAGTTGGGCTAGTTCGACCGATTAGCTAGGCCGCCGCCACATTTGTTTTTTCACCCCTTTTTTATCTACTTGCCGGCAGGTAAATTTAAATATCCACCACGGCGTTGCTCTGGTGTTTGGGTGTGGCAAGATTTTTAATTTTTTGATTGACGGGAGCAGGCGCGGCAGGATTTTTAATTTTTTGATTGACGGGAACAGGCGCGACAGCAATTAGTCACGATGACTCCGCCTATAAAAACCCACTGCTCCCTGATGTGAGAAGTCGTCGACTGGTGTTTTACCATGGTGAAAACCAAAAGATTCCCCGCCCCCTCCGCCTTCCCGTAGATTGCGTTGCCTTTCAGCCGTTTTGCCCCCTTTGCTTCCTCTCCCCATTGCTTCTACCTGGTGCCACGGTTGTGCAGCAGATCATGGAGTCCGAGGTGAGGCTCCTGACACAGGAGGTCCATGCCAAGGATGCGGAGCTCAGGGCCAAGGACATGGAGCTCCGTGAGCTCAAGGAGGAGAGGAGTGCCATGCTCCTCCGTTATGTGCAGGAGTTCACGGAGCTTCAAAAGCGGCAGGCGTCCACCACAAAGATGCTCGAGGCGTCGGCGGTGTTGCGGCAGAAAGCGGGAGATACAATAGGCCGTCAGGGGAGCTGGCTGGAGCGCGAGCGGGCCGATCGTGACGAGGTCCAGGATCGCCTCAGCGAATTGGTGAACCAAGTTACCATGCACGTGTTGCGGCTGCGCGATGCCTACCGTCGTGCCAGCGCGACGATGCCGGCCATTGGGCTAAACCCGTTCGACCACCCGGTCAACTTCAACGAGTTGCGGCTTGATCTGGTCTCCTTCTTCACCTATATCTCCGAGGAGCTGAGCTGTCTCCGCGCGATGGTGGGGGATGAGCTAGACAAGGAGGGGTTGCAGGCTGCCATCGCCGTTGCCGAGCGAATCCTTTCAGGGCTCCGTCACTGGAATCCATTCGTGCCATTGGACGCCGTCTTTGACGAGCTGGCTCCTGTAGACCGGGAGCGGGCTCTACGGGTGGTTGCACCTTGCATCACCAACGTCGTGCGCCTCGAGAAGCAGTGGGACTTCAGTGGTATTTAGGCGCCCTCTGCATGGGCAGTTGGATCAAACTCAGACGGTGCAGATCAGTCACTGTAGCACAAAGCGTGTGGGTGTGTTTGGTTGCATTCTCATCTCAATATAGTTGTTTCCTCTTCGTGTATTTTTGTCAACCTACTAGTGTGGACTCATGCACCCTTCATGCAGTCTGCCAAACACCCAAAAGTGGGTCGAGAATGGAACTTTTGCTCCCATCCCGTGCACCCTTCATACACCCTGCCTAACACTATTCGTGCTTCATATGGTTCATGTTTTATGGAGTACTGTAGCACCGTACTCTCCGTGCGCTATGGACCTAGTTCTGTTAACATTGATCTCATCGTTCATTCTCGATCGGAAAGTCAAAAAAGCGGTACTATGTTACATATAGGAGTAGTTGACATGCGCACACCATCATTTGTTATCATCATATCTTACTACACTAGCAACAAGATTGTGTAATACTGACGTATGAACCACTGCACATGCCTAGTAGTAGGAGCACTGTGTATGTTCAAGTGGCTGCCGTGTTTCGCACTCCTCCGTCATAAGAGTGGAAACGCTTGTTGTAATCATTTTTTTATTTAGAAAAATAGTGGACACGCTCTACCGTGTGGATCCTCCTCCAGCCATGCACTAAATTACTCACTTTCGCCGACATGTGGGACAGCCAGCACCTGGGTCTACCAGCAATGCACTAAATTACTCCGTAGTAGAGTGACGGTAGACTACCCTGATCGAACCGCCGTAGTAATGCCCAATGAGCCGTCAAATCACAAAACCCCCTCCTTTCCAGCAGTAAGTTGGATGGACAAAGCAACCATCATTTCACTCTTCTCTCTCAGCTTCCTCTCTTGAAGAAAACCCCCACTCGCTTCGCTTCTCCCTCATTTCGTTCCTCCTTTCACTCTTCTCTCTCAGCTTCCTCTCTTGGATGGACGTCGGAGCACCAACCGACGTGATGTCTATGGCTCTGGCCAAAACCGTCGAGGCTCATGGTACGAAGAAGCGCAAGCACCCCGCCGAGACTACTGCAGGCAAGCTCAAAGCCATCGCCCTGTCCAAGCCCCCCTCTTCGGGATCCCTCATTAAGCAAGTCCAGGTAATGTCTCTTGTTGACGATCTTTTTCTCGATCTTGATCGTGTTTTTTCATCTAACACGCAGTACTAGTACTGGTAGTACAACTTTTTGGGTGATCTTACATGTGATTTTAGTGTGCCAAATGACGGTTCTAAATTCCTCTTTTGACCAAAACATGCGAGAGGTTGACACTGATTTCTTATAGATTACTTTCAACTACTCCCTCTGTCCCAAATTTCTTGTCTTAGATTTGTCTAGATATGGATGTATCTAATACTAAAATGTGACTTGATACATCCGTATCTAGACAAATCTAAGACAAGAATTTTGGGACGGAGGGAGTACTTTATGAACATCAATGCTACCTTTTAAGAGGGTATATTTGCCTCAGTAACTTGTGTTATGGATATTGCATGTAATCCCTCTGCTCTCATGCCTTTGAATACATGTTCTAGTGTCTTTGTTCACTCATTTCTGTGCATATATGTAGTCATATATGGAGTATAATATCGAAAATCATCTTATATTTCTGAACGGATGTAGTAATAAAATATGGTTTCTGTTTGAATTAGAACCAGGTCCGCGGTGGAGATGAAGTTCTCAAAGTCATGCCGTGTGAACTGGAAGACCTGATGATGAGTTCTACTGCTGAACTATCCAGCTGCTGTGTCCTTGTCGCCACGTGTCCTGAACTAGTGTTTTCCTATAGCATTGTTGTCACGCGTGTTCTCGAGGCTGTACTTGACCACAACAATTTCCTGGTTGTGCCTTCGATCACGAATGGTGTGGTTCTTGTAAAGCTTCCCAAAAAAATCTGATGCGGCCTATCTTCATCATCATGTTTATGAGTGGAAAGACCACTCTGTTAGGTTCTCCAAGGATGACAAGATGGTGATGGTGCATGTAGACATCTCACACGAAGTCCATGGCCAAGTCAGTTTTGCGGGGTTCATCCCGTAGGTCGGTGGCAAGAAATAGTCTGCAGAGTTTAGTTAGTGCAACTTTGCTTGTCTGTAGTAAGTACTATTGTTCAGTACTTGATTTGTGTTTGTGAACCCTGTATTGTTTATTAGTACTACCGCTTTTGGTGTGTGGTCAGTCCTGAGAACGATCTATGTTAATGTCTATCCTCTCAATTCAGTCTGTATATTTTGAAGTATCCAGATCATATTTTTTGTGAGGACGGTTTATCAATTATGGTTACACTCCAATATCTGTATGCATTGCAGGGTTTATCGCACCCACCAGGATTTCCAGTCCCATGGATGTTCGGTCAATACGATTTGTCACGACCTTTGGACTGTCCTGCTTGTGGGAGTAGGCGGGGCCCCTGCATGCCACATGTAGTTGGACGATCAATCTTCTATTTAGTACTTCAACATAGTGATTTCCTGGTAAGGATTCACTCGTGTCACATCAAGTAAATCTTATTGATTTACTGTCTAAATCTTATTGATTTAATGTCATGTTTTCTTTCTTTTCCTACAATTTTACGATGCAGGTTTTACCATGTGACATTCATCACAGAATAAACTGTTTGGTTTGCTCTACGATGGCTATTTTTGCAGGTTTCACTTCTTATGTCGTGTCAGTAACGAAGGCACTTTCCATCACTTATATTACTGGAAAAAATTGGATCAGTCTGTTGTCTGAGTACAAGCTGAATCCCTATGATGAACTACAGTTTGGTTTAACAAAAACGCCACAATTAGTCCTTCTCGCGTTTAAAGGAAATGAAGAAAAAAACTGGATCACGGTCACGGATCCTAGTCAAGTTAGAAAGCTCATCATAGCAGACCAGACACGATCGCCGCTGTCTCGTACAGATCAAGCACCGGCAGTTGCTCTAGCACTGACAGCGGTAGCAGCTCAGTCTGATCCAGCTGAGGATTGGGCACCGACAGCGTCAGCGGATCAGTCTGATCTACCGGAGGATCGGGCATCGACACCGGCACCTGCTCCGACACCGGCACCAGCTCTACAAGGAGCACCATCTCCGGTAGCAGCAGCGGCTTCGGCACCTACACCAACACTTGCACTTGCATCTGCTCCGGCCCATGCAGTTGCACCGGCAACCGACTGGGCTGCAGTTCGCACTTCATATACCAAAGTCCTTACAAAAACCGACATGTCCACCTTCTTGGTAAGCATTGGCCGCCCAAATTCTTCATTCTTTTTTCTTTCCATGTTGTTTCACATGATCCACTTTGTTGATCTAATTGTTTGGGTATGTCTTCTTGTTTGCAAACAGAGAATTCCTAGAGCAACGAGGGAGTCGTTCAACAATCAGGGCGACCGCGGCCAAGTTTCTCTTACCATGCGCAACCTTGGTGTGAATGAACCTGCTCAATATACCGTAAGTACAGAGGATGGTCGCATGATGATTGATGCTAAAGGATGGTCAAGGTTCAAATCTAAATCATATCTTGCGGTAGGGGATGATGTCAAAATTGAACTTTCTCGGCAAGGAGAGCTGGTCCAAATCAACTTTGAAATTCTTCAGTAGCAGCACGCAACTGCCGAACTAATCTATCCTCCGAGAGATTTTGATGTAATAATCTGGCATGGTGAAACAAGTGTCCTGTGTGTATAAGTAGTACGACAGTATTATTTATCACATGGTATATCGTTGATAGAATTGCAACTCTGATTGCTGGTTAGGAACTATCGTTCGATTTCATTCCAATAGTTGCCGTGCTTTATTCAATTTTGTGTATTCGCCTTGCGACAGCATCTAAAACCAGCACCGTACTGATCGCTTGCAATATGAAAAACGCTGAGGTAGAACACATGGGCCCCCAAACATGCAGGGTCGGCCTACAGCCCAAAGTCCAGAACCGTGAGCCTATCTGAGTATTATATTCTCAACTGAACCCCCATAAAAAAAGCTGAACCCCCATAATGCCCTTGTGTTGCGGAGGGAGTATATTTCTCGGCAAGGTGAGCTTGTGATATAAAATATTTGTATATATTATTACAGAGGGAGTATCTATCTGTCAAAATATATATTTATGTGTAAGTAGTTACTCCTGTCTTTCTACTTCCTTTCGCTGATATGTGGGGCAACCGACAACGGGGTCCACGTGCCACATGCACAAATTAGAGTGCACAACTTCACGGTAGACACACCCCGGTTGTAGCGCCGCAGTAATGCCTAATGAGCCGTCAAATCACAACCCCCCTTTCCAGCTTTAGCAGTAAGCTGGACGGACGAAGCGGCAATATTTCACTGGGCCTGAATCCCCTTCTCCCTCGTCTGCTTGTTCTGAGAAAACCCCCTCTCGGCGATTGCATACGGTTTTCTCATGGAGAACCAGGTATGAATTGTTCATCCATCCCCTATAAATCCAAGTCCCTTGGCCGCAGGTAATCCTAGGATGGCAGCCGCCGCCGTTGATGCATTTTTCTTCCTACTGAATCTAGTGTGTTTCATTTGCAGTGCCCAAAGTGCGAGTACCCTATAGGTTTCTGCACCCTCGGCGAGATGCCACACTTGTTCCTTCTCATCCTAACACAACATTTTGAAACACGCACAATATGTTCCTAGAATCCTCTTTTCTATCCGGGAGGGTGGGTTTTTTTTGAACATGTTGTGTTCTCATATTATTTTTCCTGTAGTGTATTATTTGCTCTACCAGAACACATGTACTCAAGATGCTCGGCCTTGCCATAACTGAATACACTAGTTTAATGGTCACAGTGAAGACAAGCCATGGATATAAGTTCCGAGTTGGGTTCATGAACCAAGAAGATCGCTGCTTTTTTTATGGCCGAACTTGGATAAACTTTCTCAAGTGTTACAGACTGAAAGTTGGCGCACGAATGTTGATGGAAATAGCAGAACCTGGTCTCATCTTCACTGCGATCTTCCACCCCGACGTCGTTCCAATTGTTCATCCATGTTAGTTTTGTTTCTGGTTCTTTCTTGTTGCCTCGATTACTTCTTAATCCACCTATTCTGTCCAAGTAATCACAATTTAACTTTAGAAGTAGCAACGAATCTCTCACGCAGATGCTACTTCTAACTAATATTTTCTTATAATTGGTGGCACGTGTAGGTTTTTTCAGAGTTAAGAAGTCTACTCGTTTGTTACTCTGTAATAACTCGGCTGTTACTAATGGCACTGAAGTTGACTGGATCGACATCCACAAGTTCCTACACTTTATTGATCGTCTTGAGGTCCTTGTGGGGCGTTTCAATGGTGGAAGGCCACGTGGGATATGTGTGCCACTGTTGCACTCGTTGAACAGGTCCAAATGTGTCGAGAAACTTATGGTACGAGCTGTTTTCTGTTATATATGTTGTTCATAAACTATTGCGTATACACAGTTTTATAGCTGTGATCTTCTTGAAACAGGAACTGCCGAGTTCTATTGTTCCTATACAGATGCCTGACCATGGTCGGGTCAGACTTGCGCTTGGTCACAACATGATGTTTATGTAGACCTACTCAATTCCCCTTGGAGGTGAAAAGATACTTATTCATGGGTGGTCTCAAATAATGAAGGCCCGTCCATCTTGGAGAATAGGACAGAAGATTATGTTCATGCTTTTCCATGGCTCTAAAGCGAATATCCTGTTTATTGACCATGTTGCGAGATGAAGCCACTTTCAGAAGGTTGTGGATGCGCGGGGTGGCGCCTGGGCCTTGTCCTGGGGCTTGGCGGCCTCACCCTTGGTTAACTGTAGGCAAAGTAGCACTGTTCGAGGCGTGCTTTGTACGGTTGAACCTGTATAAGTACTTATACTACTTTCAGCTTTGGTTGTTAAGTGCCCCTGCTAGTTTCAGTTAAGGTTGTTAAGTACTCCTGCTGCTTTTACAGTCTGTTGTGTTTCTTCAGTCCTGTCTTCCAGCCGCCAAAACCAAACCAGCGCCGGCGGGGCCGCCTGCTTCCGCCTCCCATGGCTGGCTGCGCCTCAACGCACGCATCACCGCCCCACCGTCTCCAAAATCGTTAACGCCGATGTCCTCCGCGCACTTTGGTGCACTCGCCGCGGCGCCGCCCTCTCGCGTTGTTAACATGGTCAACAAACAACAGAAATCGGCAGAAGTACGTGGAGAGGATGATAGTAGGGGCCCACCACGTCAGCATATGGAAAAATAAAATGCTTCCTCCTAGTGTTTTCCTGACATTTGGGACCCACGACATTATGAGCGCATATAGTCAATAGACAAGAGAACAACACAAGATTGGATGACACCTGGGACGTAGCTACTCGAGCAGTATTTTTTTGTTTGGTATTGTTGAGACGGAGTAGGGTTTGAACTAGGCTGTGGCCCGTCTAGCCCAGGCTTATATTTTATGTTCACCATGTGACCAGCCCAGCTATTTTTTTCTTTGTGAAAATGAGCCCAGTTTATTTTTTCTGAAGAATACCCATTCCAAGCCTACTTATTTTTCTACGCCCTGATGGGCTGCAACTCTTTCAAGACACCTGCAAATCTTGAAAGTAATATGAAATGGGTTGTAAATATAAAAACAAATGACAAATTGGCAATTACTTTATAATTTCTGAATTTTTTCACATTTTCAGATTCCTATTTCACTGGGCATTAACCTAATTTAAATATATCTTCAAAGTAATTTAAATCTAGCTCGACATTTCGGTATTAAAAATAGTTTGGAACCCACAGAAATATGTGAAATTGGCCCTGGCCAACCAAAAAAAACGACTGCAATAAATTGCATAAGAAGTTGCCATGACCTATATATAAATTATTAAAAAAAAGAGGGATTGGTCTGACTTGTGGGCTTGTTTAGTTGACGCGTATGCAAGATTTTTTTAGTTATTATATATGTCAACAAACGATTCTAGCAGACGTAACCATTGGATGTGAATCCAATGGCCGTCGTGTTTCTTCAATCTCTGATCTTCTTTCTCCAGCTGCCAAAGCAGCGCCGGCGGGACCGCCTACTCCCACCTCCCGCGGCCGGCTGTGCTACCGCGCAGGCCTCAGCGCCCCTACTACTCCCACCGCTGGCCAGTGCATCCCTCTACTCACCCACGCCCCCTGTTATTCTACGGCGACGGCAGCCTCACACCGCAGCCGAACTGGTGAACCCCCGTACTCCTCTCCGCGCGGGCTTCCACTGCCGCGTCTTCCCCGGCTCCGTGTCGTCCCCTTCCTAGGCCTCGCCGTCGTCCACCGCCGTGGTGCTCTCGGCACGGCATGGTCAATGTGGTCAACAACCGACTTCCATCGGAAGAGTACTGTACGTGGAGAGGCTAACAGCTGGGTCCACGGCAGCCGCAAGGAAGTTCCTCCTTATTACGCGGAAAATAATTATTCCTCCACCTGACAGCAGGGACCCACCGGACGGGCCACCAGTATTTCGCGAAAAAAATGTTTCCCCCTGACTGCTAGGACCCATAGGACGGGCCACCGTATTTCGCGAAAAAAACGTACCCCCCGCTGTCAGCTCGGACACACCGGAAGTGCCTCCTTATTATGCACAAAAAAAATGAATACCCCCTGCTAGCTGGGACCCACCTTGGTGGGAGGGTGACTTGTGGGCCTACTAAGTTGACTGGGACAGAGGCCTTTAACAACTTTAGTCAATATATGAACGATTCTAGCTCAAGTGACCATACGATGTCCATCCAACGGCCATAGTGCTTGTTCAACCTTTGGTCTTCTTGCTCCAGCCGCCCAAAGCAGCACCGGTCGTGCCGCCTGCTCCTGCCGCCTGTGGCCGGCTGTGATGCCGTGGAGGCCTCACCGCCCCCTACTACTCCCACCGCTGGCCAGGCCATCCCTCTACGCACCCACACCCCTGTTATTCTGCGGCGATGGCAGCCTCACACCGCAGCCGAACGAGTGAACCCTCGTACTCCTCTATGTGTGGGCATCCACTACCGCGTCTTTCCCGGCTCCGCATCATCCCCTTCCTAGGCCTCGCCATCATCCACCGCCCTGGTGCTCTCGGCGCGGCATGGTCAACGTGGTCAAGGAATGGCTTCCATCGGACGTGGACTGTACGTGGAGAGGCTGACAGCTAGGTCCACGGTCGCAGCAAGGAAGTGCCTCCTTATTACGCGCAAAATAATTATTCCTCCACCTGACAGCGGGGACCCACCGGACGGACCACCGTATTTCATGAAAAAACGTTTCCCTCCTGACTGCTGGGACCCACCAGCTACATCTTTGCAGGCACGGAAGTGCGTCCAAAAAAACGATTCATCCCCCAGACTGCTAGGACCCACCAACTACATCTTCGCATGCAAGGAAGTGCGTCCGAAAAAACGATTCACCCCCCTGACTGCTGGGACCCACCAGCTACATCTTCACATGCAAGGAAGTGTGTATGAAAAAAAACGACCCCCCTGACTGCTGGGACCCAGCAGCTACATCTTCGCACGCAAGGAAGTGCATCCGGGTAAAAAAAAACAAAACGATGCGCCCCCCTGACTGCTGGGACCCACCAGCTACATCCTCGCAGGCAAGGAAGTGCCTGACAGTCAGGACCCACCTGGTCGAAGCGTACATAGCGTTGTCATTCTGGTCGCGAACGTGTACATACATATATACTGGTCGATGTAGAGGCGCGCACGTGTCGTAGTAGAGGCGCGTACGTGTCGTAGTAGAGGCGCGCACGTAGCATGTACACATACGTACATCGGCCAGGGTGCAAGAAAGAAAATACAGCCACGTACGTACATACGGGCAGGCTCTCGAACACCTACTTGCTCATACGTATGGCCAGGGCTCGTGTACATGGCTGGGTCGGAATGGAGAAACAACGTCGTCGTCCTGTTCATGGGGAAGCAATGGAAGCGTCGTGTTCATGGGGAGGCAACGGAATGCATCGTGTTCATGGGGAGGCAACGGAATGCGTCGTGTTCATCGGGAGGCAACGAAACACATGGGAGCCAACCGGCTGGGTCAGAACGGAATGCGTGGTCGTGTTCATCGGGAGGGCTTGGATGGAACAGGCGATGGAAACGAGGCCCGACGTACCGCAAAACAGAGGAAACGACCTTGTGTTCGACCAGCCACGTTCGAAACGGGATCCTATTCATCGGGAGGGGTCTGGCGTACTGCAAAACGGACGAAACGGACCTCCTACGGTCGAAACGGGGGTCCTATTGATCGGGAGGGGTGTGGCGTACCGCAAAACAGACGAGACGGACCTCCAACGGTGGAAATGGGGGTCCTGTTCATCGGGAGGGGTGTGGCATACCGCAAAACGGGACTCCACGGGATATTGTTCATCTCCACCGTCGACCTCCTCCAGCCTCCATGGGATACTGTCGACCTCCTCCAGCCTCCACGGGCTCCTATTCATCCAGCCTCCACCGCGCGCTACTCCACCGGCTACTATTCAACCACCCCTCCATGGGCACCCCTCCACCGTCTATTGTTCATCCAACCCTCCACACCACAGGGTCCTATTCAACCACCCCTCCACGGGCACCCCTCCACCATCTACTGTTCATCCAGCCCTCCACACCACGGGGTCCTGTTCATCCAGAGGCAACGCCACCGCTCACTTTTCATCCAACCCCCCCGGCAACGCTCACTGTTCATCCAATCGATCGGCTTCCGTTAGCAGCAGTAGCGAAGGAATCGCTCGATCGGGTTCAGTTAACAGCCATCGATCGATAGCTCGGGTTCAGTAATGCGTAGCCTGCAGTGCAATCGCTCGGGTTCAGTTAGAGCCCAATGCCTCACTCAGGTTCAGTTAGAGCCAAGGCCTCGCACACATGCGCGTACGCGTACGAGAGAAACGCGCATCGCTCGGCCCCCGACCTCCCACCGTAACCGGGAACTCCCCGAAATTTTCCTCCCCCTCGCTTCTACCACGGTTTTTTCCATCATGGATGGCCCAAAGAATGTCATGCAGCTGCGTCTCCGGCCCGCCCAGGACGAAAAGTCCATTTTCTGTCATGATTTTTTATCATAGAATTGGAGCACACCACATCTATGATGATACCGGGTTTTGTCACAATTATCCTCATAGAAGTGTCATATGTATGACAGAAAAAAATCCGTTCGGCCCAAAATGTCACGGATGTGTCTTTTTATTGTAGTGTAGTGTGAATGCCAAAAGATGTAAGGTTGATAATGATAGCCTTACATACTTGTGGCACTGCTGCCTTGGTCACATTGGTGTCAAACGCATGAAGAAACTCCATGCAGATGGACTTTTGGAGTCTCTTGATTATGAATCATTTGGCACATGCGAACCATGCCTCATGGGCAAAATGACCAAGACTCCGTTCTCCGGAACAATGGAGCGAGCAACCAACTTATTGGAAATCATACTGATGTGTGTGGTCCAATGAGTGTTGAGGCTCGTGGTGGTTCTCGTTATGTCCTCACCTCACTGATGACTTAAGTAGATATGGGTATGTCTACTTGATGAAACACAAGTCTGAGACATTTGAAAAGTTCAAGGAATTTCAGAGTGAGGCTGAGAATCAACATGACAGGAAAATAAAGTTCTTATGATCAGATCATGGAGGGGAATATTTGAGTCACGAATTTGGCACACACTTAAGGAAATGTGGAATTGTTTCACAACTCACGCTGCCTGGAACACCTCAGCGTAATGGTGTGTCCGAACGCCGTTATCGCACTCTATTGGATATGGTGCGATCTATGATGTCTCTTACCGATCTACCGCTATCATTTTGGGGTTATGCTATAGAGACTGCCGCATTCACTTTAAATAGGGCTCCGTCAAAATCCGTTGAGATGACACCGTATGAATTGTGGTTTGGGAAGAAACCTAAGCTATCATTTCTAAAAGTTTGGGGATGCGATGCTTATGTCAAGAAACTTCAACCTGAAAAGCTCGAACCCAAATCGGAAAAATGTGTCTTCATAGGATACCCTAAGGAAACTATTGGGTATACCTTCTACCTCAGATCCGAAGGCAAGATCTTTGTTGCCAAGAATGGATCCTTTCTAGAGGAAGAGTTTCTCTCGAAAGAAGTAAGTGGGAGGAAAGTAGAACTTCATGAAGTATTGCCTCTTGAATCGGAGAGTAGCGCAACTCAAGAAAATGTTTCTGTGGTGCCTGCACCGACTAGAGAGGAAGTTAATGATGATGATCATGAAACTTCAGATCAAGTTGCTACTGAACTTCGTAGGTCCACAAGGACACATTCCGCACCAGAGTGGTACGACAACCCTGTCCTGGAAATCATGTTGTTAGAGAATGGTGAACCTTCAAACTATGAAGAAGCGATGGCGGGCCCGGATTTCGACAAATGGCTTGAAGCCATGAAATCCGAGATAGGATCCATGTATGAAAACGAATTATGGACTTTGACTGACTTGCCCGATGATCGGCGAGCCATAGAAAATAAATGGATCTTTAAGAAGAAGACAGACGCGGATGGTAATGTAACCATCTATAAGGCTCGGCTTGTCTCTAAGGGTTATCGACAAGTTCAAGGGGTTGACTACGATGAGACCTTCTCACCCGTAGTGAAGCTGAAGTATGTCCGAATCATGTTAGCAATTGTCGCATTCTATGATTATGAGATATGGCAAATGGACATCAAAACGGCATTCCTTAATGGTTTCCTTAAGGAAGAATTGTATATGATGCAGCCGGAAGGTTTTGTCGATCCTAAGAACGCTGACAAGGTATGCAAGCTCCAACGCTCGATCTATGGGCTGGTGCAAGCATCTTGGAGTTGGAACATTCATTTTGATGAGATGATCAAAGCGTTTGGTTTTATGCAGATTTATGGAGAAGCCTGTGTTTACAAGAAAGTGAGTGGGAGCTCTGTAGCATTTCTCATATTATATGTGGGTGACATACTATTGATGGGAAATGATATATAACTCTTGGAAAGCATAAAGGCCTACTTGAATAAGTGTTTTTCAACGAAGGACCTTGGAGAAGCTGCTTACATATTAGGAATGAAGATCTATGAGATAGATCGAGACGCCTCATTGGTCTTTCACAAAGCACGTACCTTGACAATATATTGAAGAAGTTCAATATGGATTAGTCCAAGAAGGGGTTCTTGCCTGTATTGCAAGATGTGAGATTGAACACGGCTCAATGCCCGACCATGGCAAAAGATAGAGAAAAGATGAGTGTCATACCCTATGCCTCGGCCATAGGGTCTATTATGTATGCCATGTTGTGTACCAGACCTGATGTAAACCTTGCCGTAAGTTTGGTAGGAAGGTACCAAAGTAATCCCGGCATGGAACACTGGACAGCAGTCAAAAATATGCTGAAGTACCTGAAAAGGACTAAGGATATGTTTCTCGTTTATGGAGGTGACGAAGAGCTCGTCATAAAGGGTTACGTCGATGCTAGCTTCGACACAAATCTGGATGACTCCAAGTCACAAACCGGATACGTGTATATTTTGAATGGTGGGGCAGTTAGCTGGTGCAGTTGCAAGCAAAGCGTCGTGGTGGGATCTACATGTGAAGCGGAGTAGATGGCAGCCTCGGAGGCAGCACATGAAGCAATCTGGATGAAGGAGTTCATTACCGACCTAGTTGTCATTCCCAATGTGGCGGCCCCGATGACTCTCTTCTGTGACAACACTAGAGCCATTGCCCTTGCCAAGGAGCCTAGGTTTCACAAGAAGACCAGGCATATCAAGCGTCGCTTCAACTCCATTCGTAAAAATGTTCAAGATGGAGACATAGAGATTTGTAAAGTGCATACAGACCTGAATGTCGCAGATCCGTTGACTAAACCTCTTCCACGTGCAAAACATGATCAACACCAGAACTCTATGGGTGTTCGATTCATCACAATGTAACTAGGTTATTGACTCTAGTGCAAGTGGGAGACTTGTTGGAAATATGCCCTAGAGGCAATAATAAAATGGTTATTATTATATTTCCTTGTTCATGATAATTGTCTATTGTTCATGCTATAATTGTATTATCCGGAAACAGTAATATGTGTGTGAATACATAGACCACAATGTGTCCCTAGTGAGCCTCTAGTTGACTAACTCGTTGATCAATAGATGGTTACGGTTTCCTGACCATGGACATTGGATGTCATTGATAACGGGATCACATCATTAGGAGAATGATGTGATGGACAAGACCCAATCCTAAGCCTAGCACAAGATCATGTAGTTCGTCTGCTAAAGCTTTTCTAATGTCAAGTATCTTTTCCTTGGACCATGAGATTGTGAAACTCCCGGATACCGTAGGAGTACTTTGGGTATGCCAAACGTCACAACATAACTGGGTGGCTATAAAGGTACACTACGGGTATCCCCGAAAGTATCTGTTGGGTTGGCATGAATCAAGACTGGGATTTGTCACTCCGTATGACGGAGAGGTATTTCTGGGCCCACTCAGTAAGACATCATTGTAATGAGCTCAATGTGACTAAGGGGTTGTTCACGGGATGATGTGTTACGGAACGAGTAAAGAGACTTGCCGTAACGAGATTGAACAAGGTATCGATATACCGATGATCGAATCTCGGGCAAGTCCTATATCGATAGACAAAGGGAATCGTATACTAGATTGATTGAATCCTTGACATCGTGGTTCATCCAATGAGATCATCGTAGAACATGTGGGAGCCAACATGGGTATCCAGATCCCGCTGTTGGTTATTGGCTGGAGAGATGTCTCGGTCATGTCTGCATAGTTCCCGAACCCGTAGGGTCCGCACACTTAAGGTTCAATGACGCTAGGGTTATAGGGAATAGATGTACGTGGTTACCGAATGTTGTTCGGAGTCCCGGATGAGATCTTGGACGTGACGAGGAGTTCCAGGATGGTCCGGAGGTGAAGAGTTATATATGGGAAGTCCAGTTTCAGTCACCGGAAAGGTTTCGGGGTTTATCGGTATTGTACCGGGACCACCGAAGGGGTTCCGGGGGTCCACCGGGAGGGTCCACCTGCCCCGAAGGACCTAATGGGCTGTAGTTGGGTGGGAACCAGCCCCTTAGTGGGCTGGTGCGCCCCCCAAGGGACAAGGTGCCTAGGGTTGGAAACCCTAGAGGGCCTCTGCCCCCCGGGGCGGGCGCCCCCCTAGTTGGAAACCGTAAGGGGGCCGCTGCCCCCCCCCCCCCCGAGGGGCCGCCGCCCCCCTCTAGATGGATCTAGGGGGCCGGCACCCCCTCCCCTTCCCCTATATATAGTGGGGGTTTTGGGGTTGCCAACGACACGAGTCTCCCTCTCTCTTGGCGCAACCCTACCCCTCTCCCTCCTCGTCTCTCGTAGTGCTTGGCAAAGCCCTGCTGGAGTGCCACGCTCCTCCACCACCACCACGCCGTCGTGCTGCTGCTGGACGGAGTCTTCCCCAACCTCTCCCTCTCTCCTTGCTGGATCAAGGCGCGGGAGACATCACCAGGATGCACGTGCTTTGAACGTGGAGGCACAGTTGTTCGGTGCTTAGATCAGATTCGGCCGCGATCTGAATCGCTTCGTGTACGACTCCACCCACCGCGTTCTTGCAACGCTTCCGCATTGTGATCTTCAAAGGTATGAAGATGCACTCCCCTCTCGTTGCTAGTAAGCTCCATAGATTGATCTTGGTGATGCGTAGAAATTTTTTAATTTCTGCAACGATCCCCAACAATTCGTCCTCGCCATCGACACGCTCGGTCGCCTCCTCCGCCGTGCCACGGAGCTGGGCGTCCTGCAGCGGCTGCACCCTCAGTGCCCGGTCCCCTCAGCCTCCCTCTACGCCGACGCCGTGATCCTATTCTGCCACCCCACCATCGGCGACATCACTGCTGTTAAGAGCATCCTGCTGCTCTTCGGCCGAGCTTCAAGCCTCCTCGTCAACTACGCTAAAAGCTCCGCCACCTTGATCCGACGCACCGCTGACAACGTCGTGCCCGCTGTCAACCTGCTGGGCTGCCCCCTCTCCAAGTTCCCGATCACCTATCTGGGCATCCCCCTAACTCTACGTCATCCGACGGCCGCACAACTGCAACCCGTCGTCGACAAAACGTCCGACATGCTACCCACCTGGAAGGCGCATCTCATGAACAAAGTCGGCCGCCTTGCGTTCGTCAAGGCCATCCTCAACGCAATTCCGACTCACCAGCTCTTCGCTCTTGTGCCCACCAAGAAGACCATCCGAGCACTCAAGAAAATCAAGCGAGGCTTCCTATGGGCTGGACGCGCAGAGGAAAACGGAGGCCACTGCCATGTCAACTGGCAACACCAGCGGCGTGCGCGACCTTGGCTAGACCAGCCTCGCGCTCCGCATCCGCTGGTTGTGGTTCAGACGCACGGACATCACCAGAGCATGGGCCGGCCTTGACTGGCAGTGCAGCACCGAGGAGCGCACATTCTTCTTTGCATCCACCACCATGCAAATCGGGAACAACACAGAGGCCCTCTTCTGGGAAGATCGATGGATTGACGGGCTCTCCATTTGTGAGATCGCGCCGCTCCTTTACGCTTCCATTCCCAAGCGCTGCCGCAAACTCAGGACCGTCGCCGATGGACTCCAGGCCAACCAGTGGGCACGAGACATACACGACACGATTGGCATACATGAGATTTTGGGCAATACTTATAGCTCTGGCAGGCTATCAATGCCATGACCCTCTCCGCCGAGCTAGACCGCCTCACCTAGAAGTGGAACACAAGCAGCGTCTACTCCGCCAAATCGGCCTAGCTCGCCACATTCAACGGCTCCATGGTTTGCGATGCATGGAAGCTCACCTGGAAGAACTGGGCACCCCCGCGCGTCTGTTTCTTCCACTGGATCGCCCGCCTGGACCGGTGTTGGACAGCCGACCGCCTCGCCCGCCGCGGCCTGCAGCACCCTACATGATGCCTCCTCTGCGACCAAGCCCCCGAGACCATGAACCACCTCACCATCACCTGCCCCCTTCGCCAGGCAGATCTGGCATGAGGTTCTGCACTGGCTCAGACTTCCCTGCGCCCCACCCGACAGAGAGATCTCCCTCAATGATTGGTGGCGCACGGCGCGACATGACACCCCAATGCCCATGCGCAAGGGCCTCGCCTCCACGACCCTCCTCATCCCATGGATTATATGGAAGCACCGCAACAACTGCGTCTTCAACAGAGGCCAGCCCTCGACGACCGACCTACTCACAAAGATCAAATATGAGGCCGCCCTCTGGGCTAGAGCCGGTGCCCTAGGGCTTCATGCCATCTTGCCGCAAACCCGGGACATGCACTGATATGCCCCAAGCACTGTAATTCCCTCCTAGGAGGATTGTTACCGAAATTTCCTGTCTTTCCAAAGCAATGAAATGCAAGCTCTTCTTGGGTTTTCTCGAAAAAAATATTCACTCCCAGCTACTTATGCATGGCATGAGAAACTATAATATCTAATTGTCATTGCAAACATGTTTAATCATAATGGGTTGAATCATGGATACTAGATTAAACATATTTACACTTGTGGGTCATCAAGACTCTTTTCTGGCACCGTTGCCAGGGAGTGAAGCACCTTTGGGAGGTGAAATTTGGTAAGGAAAAATTTATATAGTGTGCTGAAATTTACTGTCACTTGTTACCATGGAACATAATCCTTTGAGGGGCTTGTTCAGGGTATCTTCACCCCGACCAGTAGAGCAAAGAGTAGCTCCTCAACCTACTGAACCTACTGAAAATGTACTTTGAAATTCCTTCATGTATGATAGAGAAACTGCTAGCTAATCCTTTCACAGGTGATGGAACATTACATCCCAATTTGCACCTAATCTATGTGGATGAAGTTTGTGGATTATTTAAGCTTGCAGATATGCCCGAGGATGTTATCAAGAAGAAGGTCTTCCCTTTATCTTTGAAGGGAGATGCATTGACATGGTTGAGACTATGTGATGATATTGGATCATCGAACTACGAACGATTGAAATTGGAATTTCATCAGAAGTTTTATCCTATGCATCTTGTTCATCGTGACCGTAATTATATATATATATAATTTTTGGCCTCGCGAAGGAGAAAGCATCGCTCAAGCTTGGGGGAGGCTTAAGTCAATGTTATATTCATGCCCCAATCATGAGCTCTTGAAAGAAATGATTATTCAAAATTTTTATGCTCGGCTTTCTCTCAGTAATCGCTCCATGCTCGATACTTCTTGTACTGGATCTTTTATGACGAAGACTATTGGATTCAAATGGGATTTATTGGAGAGAATTAAACGCAACTATGAAGACTGGGACCTCGACGAAGGTAAGGAGTCACGTATAACACCTAAGTTTGGTTGTGTTAAATCTTTTATGGATACCGATGCTTTCCGTGAATTTAGCACTAAATATGGACTTGACTCTGAGATAGTAGCTTCTTTCTATGAATCCTTTGCTACTCATGTTGATCTCCCTATGGAGAAGTGGTTTAAATATAATGCTCCCATTGAAGTAAAATTAGTTGCACCTATTAAAGTTGAAGAAAAGACTATCACTTATAATGGTCCTGTTGTTCCTATTGCTTATATTTAGAAACCACCTTTCCCTGTTAGAAAAAAGGATCATGCTAAAGCTTCAACTGTGGTCAACAAAAGTAATATTAAGACACCCAAACCCCCTGAGAAAATTTAAGGTTGAACCTAGTGTTGCTATGGTTAAAGATCTCTTGGCCGATAACATTGATGGGCATGTTATTTACTTATGCAATGAATCTGCTAGAATTCCTAGACTTGATTCTAAAAATAAACATAGACTTGTTGTAGGCATGCTTGTTATTTCTGTTAAAATAGGAGATCATTGCTATCATGACTTATGTGATGTCGGTGCTAGTGCAAGTGCAATACCTCATTCCTTATACAAAGAAATTTTGCATGATATTGCACCTGCTGAGATAGAGGAAATTGATGTTACAATTAAGCTTGCTAATAGAGATACTATTTCACCAGTTGGGATTGTTAGAGATGTTCAAGTCTTGTGTGGGAAAGTTAAATATCCTGCTGATTTTCTTGTTCTTGGTTCCCCACAAGATGACTTTTGTCCCATTATATTTGGTAGACCCTTCTTGAATATTGTTAATGCTAAGATAAACTGCAACAAGGATATTGTTTCTGTTGGTTTAGGGGATATGTCTCATGAGTTTAATTTTGCCAAATTTTGTAGACAACCCCATGATAAAGAATTGCCTAGTAAAGATGAAATTATTGGTCTTGCTTCTATTGCCATGCCTCCTACTGATCCTTTAGAACAATATTTGCTAGACCATGAAAATTATATGTTTATGAATGAAAGAAGGGAAATAGATGAAAGTATTCTTTAAACAAGGACCTATTTTGAAACACAACTTGCCAGTTGAAATCCTAGGGGATCCCCCTCCACGTAAGGGTGATCCTATGTTTGAGCTTAAACCTTTACCTAATACTCTCAAATATGCTTATCTTGATGAAAAAGAGATATATCCTGTTATTATTAGTGCTAATCTTTCAGAGCATGAAGAAAATAAACTATTGAAAACTCTGAAGAAGCACCGTGCTGCTATTGGATATACTCTTGATGATCTTAAGGGCATTAGTCCCACTCTATGCCAGCACAAAATAAAATTGGAGAAGGATGCTAAACCGGTTGTTGATCACCAACGACGGTTAAATCCTAAGATGAAAGAAGTGGTAAGAAAAGAAATACTAAAGCTTCTGGAGGCACGTATAATTTATCCCGTTGCTGATAGTCAGAGGGTAAGTCCTGTCCATTGTGTCCCTAAGAAGGGAGGTATTACTGTTGTTCCTAATGATAAAGATGAATTGATCCCACAAAGAATTGTTACAGGTTATAGAATGGTAATTGATTTCCGTAAATTAAATAAAGCTATTAAAAAGGATCATTACCCTTTACCTTTTATTGATCAAATTCTAGAAATATTATCAAAACATACACATTTTTGCTTCCTAGATGGTTATTCTGGTTTTTCTCAAATACCTGTGTCAAAAGAGGATCAAGAAAAGACAACTTTTACTTGCCCCTTCGGTACCTTTGCTTATAGACATATGCCTTTTGGTTTATGTAATGCACCTGCTACCTTTTAGAGATGTATGACTACTATATTCTCTGACTTTTGTGAAAAGATTGTTGGGGTTTTCATGGATGATTTCTTTGTTTATGGGACTTCTTTTGATGATTTCTTAAGCAACCTTGATTGAGTTTTGCAGAGATGTGAAGAAACTAATCTTGTCTTGAATTGGGAGAAGTGCCACTTTATGGTTAATGAAGGTATTGTCTTGGGGCATAAAATTTCTGAAAGAGGTATTGATGTTGATAAAGCTAAGGTTGATGCTATTGAAAAGATGCCTTGTCCCAAGGACATTAAAGGTATAAGAAGTTTCCTTGGTCATGCCGGTTTTTATAGGAGGTTCATTAAGGACTTCTCTAAAATTTCTCGGCCTCTGACTAATCTCTTACAAAAAGATGTTCCTTTTGTCTTTAATGATGATTGTGTAGAAGCATTTGAAATACTTAAGAAGGCTTTGGTTTCTGCACCTATTGTTCAACCTCCTAATTGGAATTTACCCCTTGAAATTATGTGTGATGCTAGTGATTATGCTGTAGGGGCTGTTCTAGGACAAAGAGTTGATAAGAAATTAAATGTTATTCAATATGCTAGTAAAACTCTAGACAGTGCCCAAAGAAATTATGCTACTACTGCAAAATAATTTTTAGCAGTTGTATTTGCTTGTGATAAGTTCAAACCTTATATTGTTGATTCTAAAATAACTGTTCACACTAATCATGCTGCTATTAAATATCTTATGGAAAAGAAAGATGCTAAACCTAGACTTATTAGATGGGTTCTCTTGCTACAAGAATTTGATTTGCATATTATTGATAGAAAGGGAGCTGAGAACCCCGTTACAGACAACTTGTCTATGTTAGAGAATGTTCTTGATGACCCACTACCTATTGATGATAGCTTTCATGATGAACAATTAGCTGTCATAAATGCTTCTCGTACTATGATATAAGACATTACTTTTGGGATGACCCAGCAAGATTCATACCACCTAGTTTCACATACCAGCAAAAGAAAAGGTTCTTCTATGATTTAAGACATTACTTTTGGGATGACCCACACCTTTATAAAGAAGGAGTAGAGAGCATGAACATGAACTGATCCTACGCATGTGTCACTCCGAGGCTTATGGAGGACACCATGCTAGAGATAGAACTGCACATAAGGTATTGCAATCCATTTTTTTGGCCTACTCTCTTCAAGGATGCCCGTAAGTTTGTTTTGTCTTGTGATGAATGTCAAAGAATTGGTAATATTAGTAGACGTCAAGAAATGCCTACGAATTATTCACTTGTTATTGAACCATTTGATGCCCGTAAGTTTGCCTTATCTTGTGATGAATGTCAAAGAATTGGTAATATCAGTAGACATCAAGAAATGCCCATGAATTATTCACTTGTTATTGAACCATTTGATGTTTGGGGCTTTGACTATATGGGACCTTTTCCTTCCTCTAATGGGTATACTCATATTTTAGTTGTTGTTGATTACATTACTAAGTGTGTCGAAGCTATTCCAACTAGTAGTGCTGATCATAACACCTCTATTAAGATGCTTAAAGAAGTTATTTTTCCGAGGTTTGGAGTCCCTAGATACTTAATGACTGATGGTGGTTCACATTTTATTCATGGTGCTTTTCGTAAAATGCTTGCTAAGTATGATGTTAATCATATAATTGCATCTCCATATCATCAACAGTCTAGTGGTCAAGTAGAACTTAGCAATAGAGAGCTTAAATGAATTTTGCAAAAGACTATTAATAGATCTAGAAAGAATTGGTCCAAGAAACTTGATGATGCATTATGGGCTTATAGAACTGCATATAAAAATCCTATGGGTATGTCTCCATATAAAATGGTTTATGGTAAAGCATGTCACTTACCTCTCAAACTAGAACATAAGGCCTGTTGGGCTATTAAAGAGCTCAACTATGACTTTAAACTTGCCGGTGAGAAGAGGCTTTTTGACATTAGCTTACTTGATGAATGGAGAACCCAGGCCTATGAGAATGCCAAACTATTTAAAGAAAAAGTCAAAAGATGGCATGATAAAAGGATACAAAAACGTGAGTTTAATGTAGGTGATTATGTATTGTTATACAACTCTCGTTTAAGATTTTTTGCAGGCAAACTACTCTCTAAATGGGAAGGTCCTTACATCATCAAGGAGGTCTACCGTTCCGGTGCTATAAAATTCAACAACTTCGAAGGCACAAATCCGAAGGTGGTGAACGGTCAAAGAATCAAACATTATATCTCAGGTAATCCTATAAATGTTGAAACTAATGTTATTGAAACCGTAACCCTGGAGGAATACATAAGGGACAGTTTCCAGAATGTTTCAGACTCCGAAAATGAATAGGTATGTGGTACGGTAAGTAAACCGACTCCAAAACAGTTCTAATGGCAATTTTTCTCTGTTTTGGAATATTTAATAAATAGGAAAATAAGAAGTAGACCGGAAAGGACATGAGGCTTCCACGAGGGTGGAGGGTGCGCCCTACCCCCTGGGTGCACCCCTGGCTCGTGGGCACCTCGTGTGCTCTCCGGACTCTGTTTTCTTGCATGATACTTCTTTTGGTCGGTAAAAATTCATTATATAATCTCCCGAAGGTTTTGACCACTGTACCATGCAAAAATCCTCTGTTTTTGTTTTGAGCTGTTTCTGCTACATATTTAGAACAAGATATCTTCTCAAGAGTCAGTCGGGGAGAGTCACGTGTCCCATCCGACACCGGGGCCAAGAGCAAACTGTAATGCTAACCACTTTGGGCCATCAACCGAGGAAGAGATGGAGGCTGACTTGAAAAGGATAGATGCCATGGAAGAGGATGAAGAAGTTACTTCTCGTTTCCGAGCCGGATTCACGACGGGGGAACTACAGAGCTCAGCTATTCCAAACTCGGTCATCCCTTCCAATGTTAGATTTCTTTCTTATTAAAATATGAAAAAGAGTGTTACTTGTTCTCCTACAGCTATGCAACATCCTTGGGTGAAAGGAGCCTTAGCCGTCACGGGCAAGCTCTGTAAGGAAATAATGGACCTCAAGCAGCAAGTCAATAAGCTCGAGGAAGAGAATCGTATCCTGAGGGGCATCATCGCCAGGAATATCACATCACCACCCCCGAAGAAGGAGACATAAACGCATGGGTATGGACACTCCCCTTGGAAACTGCCAAGCTTGGAGGAGTGCCCCGGTATCATATCGCCATCACTTTAATCTTTACTATTTTTCTTAGTTCGATCCTTTTGGTAATATCTTGATCTAGTAGAATAAAGTTTTAGTATGATCTAGTTGTGAGTTTAGCTTTATGATCCTTCTATGTAATCGAGTCCGTGAGCTATATATAATAAAGTGTTGAGTCAAGGGCTTGACTATTTTGCTATGATCTTGAGAGAATATAATAAAATAAAAAGAGAAGAAATAGAGAGAAATAAAGGGATCATGTGGATCTTATGGAGAGTAATGAGCTCACATATAAAGAGTATGATGAATAAAAATTGTTGAGAGTTGACAAACATAGTTTTGGTCATCGTTGCAATTAATAGGAAGTAATAAAGAAAGAGAGGTTTTCACATATAAATATACTATCTTGGACATCTTTTATGTTTGTGAGCACTCATTAAAATATGACTTGCTAAAGAGTTGATGTTGGACAAGGAAGACAATGTAATAGGTTATGTTTTCTTACATCTGAGATAAATTATATTGTCATGGATCATCCAACATGTTGAGCTTGCCTTTACCTCTCATGCTAGCCAAATTCTTTGCACCAAGTAGAGATACTACTTGTGCTTCCAATTATCCCTAAACCCAGTTTTGCCATGAGGGTACACCATATCTACCTATGGATTGAGTAAGATCCTTCAAGTAAGTTGTCATCATTGCAAGAAATAAGAATTTCTCTCTAAATATGTATGACTTATTAGTGTGGAGAAAATAAGCTTTATACGATCTTTTGATGTGGAAGAAATAAAAGCGTCGGACTGCATAATAAAGGTCCATATCACAAGTGGCAATATAAAGTGACGTTCTTTTGCATTAAGATTTCGTGCATCCAACCATAAAAGCACATGACAACCTCTGCTTCCCTCTGCGAAGGGCCTATCTTTTATTCTTGTCTTTTACTTCATATAAGAGTCACGATGATCTTCACCTTTCCTTTTCACATTTTATCCTTTGGCAAGCACAATGTGTTGGAAAGATCCTGATATATATGGCTAATTGGATGTGGGTTTTCATGAACTATTATTGTTGACATTACCCTTGAGGTAAAAAGTTGGGAGGCAAAACTATAAGCCCCTATCTTTCTCTATGTCCGATTAAAACTTCATAACCATAAATATCGCGTGAGTGTTAGCAATTGTGAAAGACTAAATGATGGTTGAGTACGTGGACTTGCTGAGAAGCTCTTACATTGACTCCTTCCTATGTTATGATAAATTGCAATTGCTTCAATGACTGAGATTATTGTTTGTTAGTTTTCAATGAAGTTTCTGATTCATACTTGAGTATGTGAATGAATTGTTACTTTAGCATAGGAGATCATATGACAATATATATATATATATATATATATATATATATATTGTTGTTCTAAGAATGATCATGATGCCCTCATGTCCGTATTTTTTTATCGACACCTCTATCTCTAAACATGTGGACATATTTTTCAATTTCGGCTTTCGCTTGAGGACAAGCGAGGTCTAAGCTTGGGGGAGTTGATACGTCCATTTTGCATCATGCTTTTATATCGATATTTATTGCATTATGGGCTATTATTACACATTATGTCACAATACTTATGCCTATTCTCTCTTATTTTACAAGGTTTACATGAAGAGGGGGAACGCCGGTAGCTAGAATTCTGGGCTGGAAATGGAGCAAATATTATAGACCTATTCTATACATCTCCAAAAGTCATGAAACTCCACGGGAATTATTTTCAGAATATATAAAAAATATTGGGCGAAAGAAGTACCAAAGGGGGACCACCCACCGTCCACGAGGGTGGGGGGCGCGCCCTACCCCCCTAGGCGCGCCCCCCTGCCTCGTGGGGCCCCTGGTGGCCCTCTGATGCCCATCTTTGGCTATATGGAGCCTTTCGTCGAGGAAAAAATCATAAGCAAGCTCACGGGACGAAACTCCGCCACCACAAGGCGGAACTAATCTAGGGCTCCGGCAGAGCTGTTCTACCGGGGAAACTTCCCTCTGGGAGGGGGAAATCATCACCATCATCATCACCAACGGTCCTCTCATCGGGAGGCGGTTAATCTCCATCAACATATTCACCAGCACCATCTCATCTCAAACCCTAGTTCATCTCTTGTATCCAATCTTTGTATCCAAACCTCAGATTGGTACCTATGGGTTGCGAGTAGTGTTGATTACTCCTTGTAGTTGATGCTAGTTGGTTTACTTGGTGGAATATCATATGTTCAGATCCATTATGCATATTAATACCCCTCTGATTATGAACATGATTATGTTTTGTGAGTAGTTACGTTTGTTCCTAAGGACATGTGAGAAGTCTTGCTATAAGTAGTCATGTGAATTTGGTATTCGTTTGATATTTTGATGAGATGTATGTTGTCTTTCCTCTAGTGGTGTCATGTAAACATCGACTACATGACACTTCACCATTGTTTGGGCCTAGAGGGAGGCATTAGGAAGTAATAAGTAGATGATGGGTTGCTAGAGTGACACAAGTTTAAACCCTACTTTATGCGTTGCTTCGTAAGGGGCTGATTTGGATCCATATGTTACCTTAATACTTCTGTTGTAGTTACGGATGCTTGCAATAGGGGTTAATCATAAGTGGGATGCTTGTCCAACTAAGGGAAGTACCCAAGCACCGCTCCGCCCACATATCAAATTATCAAAGTACCGAACGCGAATCATATGAACGTGATGAAAACTAGCTTGACGATAATTCCCATGTGTCCTCGGGAGCTCTTTCCTTCATATAACAGTTTGTCCAGGCTTGTACTTTGCTACAAAAAAGATTGGGCCATCTTTCCGCACCTTATTTACTTCTACTACTTGTTACCCGTTACAAATTACCTTATCACAAAACTATCTGTTACCGATAATTTCAGTGCTTGCAGAGAATACCTTATTGAAAACTTCTTCTCATTTCCTTCTGCTCCTCGTTGGGTTCGACACTCTTACTTATCGAAAAAGGCTACGATAGATCCCCTACACTTGTGGGTCATCACTTGACTTCAAACCGATGCCGCCAGGTCATCGATGATTCCACTTCAAGGAATTCTGGACGCGATTGGATTGATTCCACGTCATTGTGGCGGGCGCCTGGCACTCCGTCCATGACGACGACCCCTTTCGGCGGCTCATGTGGTGCATGCAAAACACCGCGGCCAAGCTTACTAGCTGGAGCACGCGAACTATTGGCAACGTCCCCCTCAAGCTTGCAATCTCCAGGGAACTCCTTCTCAGGCTGGACACAACATAGGAGAGCCGCCCCCTGTCCCCGCACGAAAATTGGCTCCGGCGGCATATCAAGGTCTCCTACCTCGGCCTTGCCTCTCTCAAGCGCACCATCGCTTGACAGCGCGCCCACATTGCGACTCTCAAGGATGGCGACGCCAGCACATCATTCTTACACCAACAATGCATGTATCATCGGCAAAAGAATCAGATACACAGCCTCACAGTGGACGGCGCCCCGATCTCCGCCCCCTGCGACATGGTGGCCGCGGCCTACGCACACTTCGACGCCCTGCTCGGCCGCGAGACTCCCCATGATTGCAGCCTCGCCTTCACTAAGCTGATCACACCCACAAACCTCGACGCCCCCTTTGATGCCGACGAATTTGGAACGCGGTGAAGCGCCTCCCTGCTCGAAAGGCTCCTGGCCCGGACGGCTACACCGCCGAGTTCTTGCATGCGTGCTGGCCCATTGTCCGGCAAGATTTCGTTGACATTTTCCAGTGGCTGTACGAGATGCGCGACCGAGGATTTTGCTCCCTCAATCAGGCTTTGCTCACCCTGCTCCCGAAGCTTGCGGACGCACGCGGCCTTCGCGACTTTAGGCCCATAAGCCTAATTCACCTCGTCGCCAAAATCTTCGCCAAGGTTCTTTCGCTCCGCCTTGCACCGAAGCTCTGGAGCCTCGCCAGCACTTGCCGGAACGCGTTCATCCCCAGGCGCAGCTTGCACGACAACTTCATCCTCGTGCGCCAGTTCGTGCGCCTCCTGCATGAGCTCGGGGCCCCTCGCGCCCTCCTGAAGCTGGACCTGGCTCTTGCCTTCGACACCATCAGCTGGCCATTCTTATTCGAGGTCCTCTGGCAGTACGGCTTTGGCTCCTGCATCGTGGAATAGCTCGCCATCTTGCTCTCCTTGGCAGCATGAAGGTGCTCATCAACGGAGACCCCGGCCCCACCATCTAGCACCGGTGTGGCCTCCGCCAGGGCGACCCTGTGTCTCCACAGCTATTCGTCCTCGCTGTCGACATGCTCGGTCGCCTCCTCCGCCGTGCCACGGAGCTGGGCGTCCTGCAGCGGCTGCACCCCCGGCGCCCGGTCCCCTCGGTCTCCCTCTACACGGACGACGTGATCCTATTTTGCCACCCCACCATTGGTGACATCACTATGTCAAGAGCATCCTGCTGCTCTTCGGCCGAGCTTCAGGCCTCCTCGTCAACTATGCCAAAAGCTCCGCCACCTTGATCCGACGCACCGCTGACGACGTCGCGCCCGCTGTCAACCTGCTGGGCTGCCCCCTCTCCTAGTTCCCGATCACCTATCTGGGCATTCCCCTAACTCTGCATCGCCTGACGGCCGCACAACTGCAGCCTGTCGTCGACAAAATAGCCGACATGCTACCCACCTGGAAGGCGCATCTCATGGACAAAGCCGGCCGCCTCGCGTCCGTCAAGGCCATCCTCAGTACAATTCTGATTCACCAGCTCCTCGCTCTTGCGCCCCCCAAGAAGACCATCTGAGCACTCAAGAAAATTCAGCGAGGCTTCCTATGGGCTGGACGCGCGGAGGCAAATGGAGGCCACTGCTATGTCAACTGGCAACGCGTCGCTAGGCCACTCTCGCTCGGTGGCCTCGGTGTGCTCGACCTCGGCCGGACCAGCCTCGTGCTCCGCACCTGCTGGTTCTGGTTCAGTTGCACGGACAACACCAGAGCATGGGCCGGCCTCGACCTGCAGTTCACCGCCGAGGAGCGTGCATTCTTCTTCTCATCAACCACCATGCAAATCGGGAACGGCACGGAGGCCCTCTTTTGGGAGGATCGATGGATTGACAGGCGCTCCATTTGCGAGATCGTGTCGCTCCTTTACGCTTCCATCCCCAAGCGCTGCCGCAAACTCAGGACCGCCGCCGACGGACTCCATGCCAACCAGTGGGCACGGGACATACATGACACGATCGTCATACATGAGATTTTGGGCAATACTTACAGCTCTGGTAGGCTATCAACGCCACGACCCTCTCCGCCGAGCAAGACCGCCTTACCTAGAAGTGGAAAACAAGCGGCGGCTACTCCGCCAAATCGTCCTACCTCGCTACATTCAACAGTTCCATGGTTTGCGACGCATGGAAGCTCACCTGGAAGAACTAGGCACCCCCCGCGTCTATTTCTTCCACTGGCTCACCTGCCTGGACTGGTGTTGGACAGTCTACTGCCTCGCCCGCCGCGGCCTGCAGCACCCCGCATGATGCCTCCTCTGCGACCAAGCCCCTGAGACCATGCACCACCTCACCCTCGCCTGCCCCTTCGCCAGGCCCAACAGAGAGATCTCCCTCAATGATTGGTGGCGCACGACGCGACATGACACCCCAATGCCCATGCGCAAGGACCTCTCCTCCACGACCCTCCTCATCCCATGGATGACATGGAAGCACTGCAACGACTGCGTCTTCAATAGAGGCCAGCCCTCGACAACGGACCTACTCACGAAGATCAAAGATGAGGCCTCCCTCTGGGCCAGAGCCGATGCCCTAGGGCTTCGTGCCATCTTGCTGCAAACCCGGGACATGCACTCATATGCCCCAAGCACTGTAATTCCCTCCTAGGAGGATTGTAACCGAAACTTCCTTTCTTTCCAAAGCAATGAAATGCAAGCTCTTCTTGCGTTTTCTTGAAAAAAAATATTCACTCCCAGCTACTTATGCATGGCATGAGAAACTATAATCTTTAATTGTCACTGCAAACATGTTTAATCATAATGGGTTGAATCATGGATACTAGATTAAACATATTTACACAAATAGAACAAGTCGAGTTCATACCAGTTTCTCTCTGCCACGGCTAGTTCATCGAACATCATCATTATTGCCTTTCACTTGCACGACCGAACAATGTGAAAATAATAATAGTGCAAGAGTGCCATGGACTAAGCTGGAATCTACAAAACATTTTATTCAACAGGAGAAGACAAGGTAAAATGGGCTCTTTATTAGTTTAACAGTTATTCATATGAGAGCCACTCAACATTTTCATCGTGGTCTTCTCCTTGGCACAACTCGAATAAAAGGAAAAGAAATTCAGAGAAACACATTGAAATGTTTTTGGAGTTTTTGGTTTTCTTGAACAAGCAAATAAAAGGGAAAAGCAAAAATGAGAAAAAAAGTTATTTACACGGGAAAGCTCCCAACAAGCAAATCTTTTTGGATTTTCTTTTTAATACTACAGCTAAGCATGCATGGAAAATAAACTAGCTACTACTATTTTTTTGGTTTTTCTAAAGTTTTTCAAACACACAAGAAGAAAGCAAGAAAAATAAAATTTAAACATGGATGATACAATGAAAAAGTGTGAACACCGACTAGATGAATAAGTAAACATGAATGTAATGTCGGCGAGAAACACATACTCCCCCAAGCTTAGGATTTTTGGCCTAACTTGGTAGTCGATCAGAAATCTGGATGGTAGTAGGGGTACTGAGGAGCGGGCATCCACTGGTCCCACTGCGAGGCTCCTCCTCTACCTCTGCAGCAGCCTAAGCGTTCCGGCAGGCGATGATGTGTGCAAGCATGATCTTATATCCACCCTGGCAACAAAATCAAACAAGGCAGGGGCAAGCAATGGAGTAATATCACGAGTTTCAACACTAAGGAGCAGGTTATAAGGAATGGTAATGTTAGGATAATCCTGTGCAAGAAAATGATGGTGTTCCATGGCTGCACGGTCTAGATAAACCTTGGTCAGAGGGTAATCGTGAGGGCGTATTCCAACATTAAAGTGGGCTGCCAAGCGAGTAGCATAAATCCCACCATGGATTTTACCCTGAGATTTAATAAGATGGAGGCGACGAGCCACAATAGCTCCCATGCTATAAGTGTTGTCGCCCTCTAAGCTAAGTGCTCGCACCTTCTCCCTAGCAAGCAAGCTTTTTGCAATGAAAAGTGCAAAGTAATGAACATCAGGAAAATGCAAGCCAGCGGCAGTGGTAGCTGACACCCCTCTCTCATCTCCCACTATCAAAGTGCGATAAAAGGCCTCAAACCCAGCCGGTCTAGCCTCGGCCAAGCTCCCATCAGAAGAGATCATGCATATGTCACAAAATTCAGTAAGTGGTATCTAATGGTTTTCAACATATAAATCAAAGCTCACTTCAGGAGGATTATTCCTAGGCAAGAAAGCAAAGCTCTGAACAAAGATGTTTGTGTGGATTTGGTGCCGTTCACACTCATCTGCGATGAAGTCGGTGAGGCCGGCATTAGCAGCATATTGCATGAACTCCTGAGGGATTCCAGCCTCTTCCAGGAACGGGGTGTGCGGCCATTCACATAGCCATACCTCAGCCAACCTCCGAGGATTGAGATCACTATCAGATGACTCCCCAATAACACCCTTGGAGTTCTTCTTGGAGCTAAAACTCCCTAAATTCATGGTTTTCCTATGAACAAAATTCTGAAATTTATTAGCCCACAAAATTTTCTCAACAAAACTTCACAAAAATGATACCAACTACTCATAGGGATACATAGAGGCCAAAGCAAGCATTCAAACTACTTAGAACACTAAGAATTCAACATGCAAGCTCATCTACAGCACCACCAAGAGTAGCTAATTATTCAAAATATAAACCACTAAAACAAAAACTAATTGGAGAAATGGTGGAGTCACATATCAAACAACAATCCCCCGAAACAGTTTCGGAACGGAGCTTCGAGCAAAGAGATCAAAATCCGTGGGTTTGAGATCAAGAGCACGTGAGAGAGAGCAATGGAGATTTTTTTCTGGAGGTAGGTGATGATGTGGTATGAAGACATAAGTGAGGGGGCCCACGTGGGGACCAAAACCCGCCAGGGTGCACCTCCCTCTAATGTTATTTGCACCAAAAATTCTGAAATATTCAGAAAAAATTGTATTAAGTTTTCAGGGTATTATGAGAACTTTTATTTTTGGGTCATTTTTTATTGCACAGGAAAATCAGAAAACAGACAAAACATGGCATTTTATTTTACTTAACTAATAAAAATAGAGGATAAAAAGTAGGGACAGAAAGTAGTGCTTACTAAATTCATCAACCTCATACCGTTCAAAAATGATCCATTAATAAGGTTGATCAAGTCTAATTAACAACCACTTTCGATTAGCATGAAACCAAAGAACTTTCATAAATCACTAGGTTACCTCAATGGGGATATGAATGTCCCCAACAATAAGCATTTCATATTTCTTTTTGACAGTAGGTGAGGTACTTGAAAACTTCCAATAGTGATTGTCAGAGATTTTTCAATAACATTAATACCATTCACATGGAATTGTTTCTTCGGAAAGTGCACCGTATTCTCATTACCGTTGATATGAAAAGTGACCTTGCTTTTATTGCAATAAATAGCATCCCCTGTATTATTCAAGAAGGGTCTACCAAGGATAATCGACATATTGTTGTCCTCAGGCATCTCAAGTATAACAAAGTCAGTCAAAATAGTAACATTAGCAACAACAACGGGCACATCCTCACAGATACCGATAGGTATGGTAGTTGATTTATCAGCCATTTGCAAAGATATTTTAGTAGGTGTGATTTTATTCAAATCAAGTCTTTTATATAAAGAGAAAGGCATAACAGTAACACCAGCTCCTAAATCACACAAAGCAGTTTTCACATAATTCTTTTTGATAGAGAAAGGTATAGTTGGTATTCCCGGATCTCCAAGTTTTTTAGTTACTCCATCTTTAAAAGTATAATTAGCAAGCATAGTGGAGATTTCAGTTTCCGGTATTTTTCTCTTATTTGTGACGATATCTTTCATATACTTTGCATAAGGAGGCATTTTCAAGATATCAGTCAAGCGAGTACGCAAAAAGAGTGGCCTCGGCATTTCAGCAAAGCGTTCAAATTCTTCATCAACATTCTTTTTAGTTGACTTAGGTGGAAAAGGCATAGGTTTTTGAACCCACGGTTCTCTTTCTTTACCGTGTTTTCTAGCAATGAAGTCTCTTTTATCATACCTTTTGTTCTTAGGTTGTGGGTTATCAAGATCAACAACTGGTTCTATCTCAACATCATTGTCTAGTTTTTTATTATTTGGTTGAGAGTCTTCATGAACATCAACATTATATTTTTCATTGTCACTAGGTGAGTGTTCATTACTAGACTGAGTTTCAGCATCAGAGGTAGAAACTTTATTATTATTATCAGGAGGTTTCTCTATTTCAGGTTCACTAGGAGCATGCAAAGTCCTATCATTTTTCTTTTTCTTTTTAGAAGAACTAGGTGCACTAGTGTTGGCTCTTTGTGAATCTTGTTCAATTCTTTTTGGGTGTCCCTCAGGATAAAGTGATTCCTGAGTCATTTTACCTCCTCTAGTTGCAACTCTAACCGCAAAGTCATGCATATTATTATTCATTTCATCAAGCAACTCTCTTTGAGATTTAGCAACTTGTTCTAACTGGGTTTGAACCATATAAGCATGCTTTCCAACACCTCTAACATCATTTGATATTCTAAATAACAATTCACTCAAGCGAGCAATCATATCAGGATTGTCTTTCAATTGTTTCATAACATTTGCATTGGAGTGATCTTGTTTTCTAATATAGTTTTCAAACTCATAAAGGCATTGACTAGGATGCATATTGTGAGGATTGTCATTATCATTGAATTTCATAAGAGAATTTACCTCTACCACCTTAGGCAGTGGTGGTGTATCAAGCCCATGTATTTCTTCAATAGGAGGTAAAATTTTAACATCCTCGGCTTTAATACCTTTTTCCTTCATAGATTTCTTTGCCTCTTGCATATCTTCAGGACTGGGATATAATATACCCCTCTTCTTCAGAGTGGGTTTAGGCGGTGGTTCAGGAATAGTCCAATCATCATAATTTTTCAATATGTTATTCAATAATTCTTCAGCTTGACCAACAGTTCATTCCCTGAAAACACAACCAGCACAACTATCTAGGAAAGTCCCTAGAAGCATCGGTTAGTACATTATAGAAGATATCAAGTATTTCATTTTTCTTAAGTGGATGATCAGGCAAAGCATTAAGTAATTGGCAAAGCCTCCTCCAAGCTTGTGGGAGACTCTCTTCTTTGATTTGCACAAAATTAAATATTTCCTATAAGGTAGCTTGTTTCTTATGAGCAGGAAAATATTTTTCAGAGAAGTAATAAATCATATCCTGGGGACTACGCACACGACAGGAGCAAGAGTATTGTACCAAGCTTTAGCATCACCCTTTAATGAGAATGGAAATACTTTGAGAATAAAGTAATAGCGAGTTTTCTCATCATGAGTAAAAAGGGTGGCTATGTCATTCAACTTAGTAAGATGTGCAACAACAATTTCAGTTTCATAACCATGGAAAGGATCAGATTCAACCAAAGTAATTAACTTTGGGTCAACAGAGAATTCATAATCCTTATCATCAATAAAGATAGGTGAAGTAGCAAACTTAGGATCACATTTCATTCTGGCATTAAGAGATTTTTCTTTATACTTGCATAATAATTCTCTAGATCATCTCTATCTCTGCAAGCAAGAATATCTCTAGTTATTTCTTCACTCATAACATAACCTTCCGGTACCTTAGGCAATTCATATCTAGGAGGGATAGTTCTAGCAGGTGTTTCAGGAGTTTCAGTTTCAAGCTCATCATCAGATTCAACAACATCATGTTGTATTACTCTAGCAATTTGTTTATCAAGAAATTCACCAAGTGGCACATCATCATTATCAAGCAAGGTACTGATACGTCTCCAACGTATCTAATTTTTGTCACGCTTTTCCTCTTGTTTTGGACTCTAATTTGCATGATTTGAATGAAACTAACCCCGAACTGACGCTGTTTTCAGCAGAATTACCATGGTGTTGTTTTTGTGCAGAAATAAAAGTTCTCGGAATGGAACGAAACTTTTCGAGGAATTTTTATATAATATATACGAATTTCTGGAGCCAAGACCTACCGGAGAGGGGCCCCTGGGTGGGCACAACCCACCAGGGCACACCCCCCTCTCCTAGCGCGCCCAGGTGGGTTGTACCCACCTGGTGGCCTCGCACACCTCAACCCTAACACTATAAATACCTATTTTCAGACGAAAAAAATCAGGGAGAATGTCAGAGTAATGTGCCACGGGTAGGCTAACCCGAGGCCCAGAACCTTTCAAGACATCGGGGCAGACTACGCCCCTCAAGATGCCAAGGTGAAGAGCCGTCTTCTGGGGGCCGGCTGGAGGAACAGCCAGCTGCTCGTGTACGGCCGAGTCCTAGAGGCAAGGCCAAGACGAGCCGACTCCTACTCGGCGGCTTCTAGACAAGTCGGCCCCGAGGAGTCAGCCCACGACACCAGCGAAGCCCGTGCCCTCATCAAGGGGGACGGGACGGGGAATGGCTACAGTACAGCCCATCCCCTCCCCCTTTCCAGGGGCTGGCGTGGTCATAGTACGCTGTACGGCGGGGATCTCCGCCCGGCGCAGCACTGTTGCCATGCCATCCCTGACATCATCATTGGCAAACAGAGTCCTGCTCCCACGACGGCCTGTCGGTACGGCCCAAGGACGACGGGCCCCACCAGTCAGCGAGAGCCCAGAAGACGGTGACGATCCCACCAGTCAGACCCGAGGGAGGTCGGCCCCTAGGAGTCGGCCCGCCCCTTCCTTGGGACCCACTCGCCATTAACCAGACGAGATGCGGAGTGGCTACAGTAATAGCCCGCCAGGCGGCGGAGCTCTAGCCACGACCCCTTGACCAAGCCTGCATCATCAGAGACGCGGCAACAGTGATCAGCTGCCGACAAGACCCAAGAGCGGTGGGGACGGCCTGTCGGCCCCGTACCCAACCAGTCGGTGGGGCCCACCAAGCAGCAGGCCCCAGCAGTCGGTGGAGAAGCCGACGGCCAAAGAGACTGAGGGCCGGGCCCTATGCCCGACCGTATTACCATTGTACCCCTGGGGGGTAGGCCTATATAAACCCCCAGGACAGCCATGCAAAGAGTTCCCAACCTGTTAGAACTAGACCAGATCATAGAGGAAGGAGAGAGCTAGCCCCGCCTTCTCCTACCTCTAGTATACAGCTCAAGGAGCGCCTTTGTATTCACTTGTGCCTTAGTGATCATGCGGAGACACCGCAGAGCAGGACTAGGGGTGTTATCTCCTAGGAGAGCCCCGAACCTGGGTAAAGTACTGAAAGTGCAACTATCCCTAGGTGGTTTTGGTAATTCATAACAACATATAGCTCATTGAGCTAATGCTATTCCAAGATGATTATTTCAGGAAAGCTCAATGATTGGCATGGCATGGATGTGAAAGTGGAACCCTCAAAATGCTAAGGACAAAGGATTGGCTCAATCTCAAAAGCTCAAGACTCTTCATTTTATATTTTAGTGATCCAAGATCACATTGAGTCTTTAGGAAAAGCCAATACTATCAAGGAGGGATGAGGTGTTGCTTGATGAGCCTCTTGCTTCATGTGCTTAGTGATATGCTCCAAAACCCTCAACTACTTTCCCATATCCACATATGACCTAAACCCTAAGCCAAACTCGGTCCTACCGATTCTTCCTATCCGGCGCCACCGAGTTTCACTTGTCATAAGCCACTGCCAAACCCTAGCAATTCGGTTCTACCGATAGGGATCTCGGTCTCACCGAGATGGGATTGCAAACTCTCTGTTTCCCTTTCGTAACTTTTCGGTCTCACCGAAAGAGCGAATCGGTCCCACCGAGATTGCAATGTAAATTCAGTGTTTCCTTTTTGTAACTTTTCGGTCTCACCGAAAGAGCAAATCGGTCCCACCGAGTTTGCCTGACCAACTCTCTGGTTAGCTAATTACCAAATTCGGTCTCACCGAGTTTGTGTAATCGGTCTCACCGAGATTACGTTATGCCCAAACCCTAACCATATCGGTCCTACCGAGTTGCATGTCAGTCCCACCGAAAATCTCTAACGGTCACTAGGTTTACATTTTCGGTCCGACCGAGTTTGTTGATTCGGTCCCACCGAGATTGGAAAACTGTGTGTAACGGTTGGATTTTGTGTGGAGGCTATATATACCCCTCCACCTCCTCTTCATTCGTGGAGAGAGCCATCAGAACACATACACAATTCCTACTCATATGTTCTGAGAGAGAACCACCTACTCATGTGTTGAGACCAAGATATTCCATTCCTACCATATGAATCTTGATCTCTAGCCTTCCCAAGTTGCTTTCCACTCAAATCTTCTTTCCACCAAATCCAAATCCTATGAGAGAGAGTTGAGTGTTGGGGAGACTATCATTTGAAGCACAAGAGCAAGGAGTTCATTACCTACACACCATTTGTTACTTCTTGGAGAGTGGTGTCTCCTAGATTGGCTAGGTGTCACTTGGGAGCCTCCGACAAGATTGTGGAGTTGAACCAAGGAGTTTGTAAGGGCAAGGAGATCGCCTACTTCGTGAAGATCTACCGCTAGTGAGGCAAGTCCTGTGTGGGCGATGGCCATGGTGGGATAGACAAGGTTGCTTCTTCGTGGACCCTTTGTGGGTGGTTGCTTCTTCGTGGACCCTTCGTGGGTGGAGCCCTTTGTGGACTCGCGCAACCGTTACCCTTTGTGGGTGGAGCCCTTTGTGGACTCGCGCAACCGTTACCCTTTGTGGGTTGAAGTCTCCATCAACGTGGATGTAGGATAGCACCACCTATCCGAACCACGGGAAAAACATCCGTGTCTCCAATTGCGTTTGAATTCTCCAAACCCTTCCCTTTACATTCTTGCAAGTTGCATGCTTTACTTTCCGCTGCCAATATACTCTTTGCATGCTTGCTTGAATTGTGTGATGATTGCTTGACTTGTCCTACAATAGCTAAAATCTGCCAAGAACTAAAATTGGGAAAAGGTTAAGTTTTTATTTGGTCAAGTAGTCTAATCACCCCCCCTCTAGACATACTTTCGATCCTACAAGTGGTATCAGAGCTTTGGTCTCCATTTGCTTTGATCTCCATAGCTTTTGGTGGTCATAGCCTTGGTTTCACAACCTAGGAGAGTATGGCGTCTAGCGAGGGAAATTATCACCGTAGAGGTCCTTACTTTGATGGTACTAATTTTGCTAGTTGGAAGCATAAAATGAAAATGCATATTCTTGGACATAACCCCGCCGTTTGGGCTATTGTGTGTGTTGGTTTGCAAGGTGACTTCTTTGATGGGAAAGAACCAAACCGTGAAGCTACCGCGGATGAGTTGAAGATGTTGCAATACAATGCTCAAGCTTGTGATATTCTCTTCAACGGATTATGCCCCGAAGAATTCAACAAAATCAGCCGTCTTGAGAATGCAAAGGAAATTTGGGACACTTTGATTGATATGCACGAAGGTACCGACTCCGTCAAGGAATCCAAGTTGGATGTGCTTCAAAGTCAACTTGACAAGTTCAAAATGAAGGATGGTGAAGGTGTCGCTGAAATGTACTCTAGGCTTGCTCTCATCACAAATGAGATTGCCGGCTTAGGAAGTGAAGAGATGACCGATAGATTCATCATCAAGAAGATTCTAAGAGCCTTGGATGGAAAATATGATACCGTGTGCACATTGATCCAAATGATGCCCAATTACAAAGATCTCAAGCCAACGGAGGTGATTGGAAGAATTGTTGCTCATGAGATGTCACTTAAGGATAAAGAGGAACTTCACAACAAGTCAAGTGGTGCCTACAAAGCCTCATGTGAAGCCCCTACATCATCAAGTGAGAAACAAAACTTCAATGAAGAATTGAGCTTAATGGTGAAGAACTTCAACAAGTTCTACAAGAGTAGAAGCAAAGATAGAAGCTTCAAGTCAAGGTCCTACAATGACAAAAGATCTTCTAGTCGAGAGCGAAACTGCTACAGTTGTGGAAGACCCGGACACTATTCCAATGAGTGTACGGCTCCCTACAAGAGAAGAGAAGATTCTCCAAAAAGAAGAAGCAAAGAATCACCACCAAGAGAGAGAAGGAGTAGAGATGATCGTTATGAACGAAGATACTCACGGAGAAGCAAGGATTCGGAAAGGAAGGAAAAATCATCAAGGAGCTACACAAGACGAAGACATCAAGCTCATGTTGGTGAATGGGTATCCGGCTCCGACTCCGACAGCCACTCCGAGAGAAGTTATCACTCCGACTCCGAAGATACTCAAGATGAAGGTGTTGCCGGTCTAGCACTTGTGTCAACCAACTCCTACGACATATTTGACTCACCAAATGAAGGAATTGGAAGATGCTTCATGGCCAAAGGTCCTAAGGTAACACACCCCGAGTATGTTGATTTCAATAGTGATGAAGATGACTTGTTAGGTGATGATTTGCTTGTTGACAACTCTAGTGATGAATACTATGATGAAACGTCAATTAATCATGCTAATCAAGATAAAACGAATGACAATGATAAGGAGAAGATTGAGGCTCTAACTAAAGAACTAAACACTCTTAAGTTAGCTCATGAAACTATCTTCGAAGATCATCGAGAACTTTTAAGAGCTCATGAGAAATTACGCTTTGAAAAGCTCAATCTTGAGCAAGAGCATGAGTTCTTAAAAGCAATCAATGATGATCTCCGCAAGAAAAGTTCTTCTCACATTGCCAAGCGTTTACTCTTATCCACTTACATGCCTCAAGTCAAGTCTAATAACAAGAACAAGAAAGATTCTTCCTCTAGTAGTAACAATGATCATGCTAAATCCAATATTGTTGCTTCTAGTAGTTCTCTTGATTCCACTAATGATTCTCTTAGCCAAGTTACACTTGAGCAAGAAAATAGCTTATTGAAGGGAATTATAGAGAAAGGAGTGTACAAAAGCCTTGCCGGGAGTAAGCAATTCGAGGAAATTGTGCGCAAGCAAGGAATGCACCGGAAGAATCAAGGTGTTGGTTTTGAACGAAAGTTCAATGCCAATGGAGTTGAGTGGGAAGAAGATCAATACCCCAAGACAAAGTTTGTTCCTCAACAAGAGAAGTATGATACTTCTTTCAAGGGGACACAAGCTCAAGATGATCTTCCACCACAAGACTACAAGCAAAAAGGCAAGGACAAGCTTCAAGAGGAAATTGATGCATTTGAAGAAGCTCCTAAGACCTTAGTCAAGTGGATTCCCAAGACTACTTCAAGTTCCACTTCATCAAGTACGACTACAACTCCAAGGATTCCCATCAAGATGGTGTGGATCCAAAAGAAGAAGAACTAGAGAGTTCTTGAGGGTGACTCCGCCAACATACTTCACTCTTATCATCTTGGCAAGAACAAGTGCAATCAACTTCCACATCTTGCACTAGTTCAAGGAGTCACAAACCCTCTTGTTGGTAAGACAAGGGACAAGGTAACCTAAAAGTTTTCATGGACATCATCTTGTGTGTGCATCACTCTATGTCTATGGATATCCTTGTTTGTTCCTTGTGGGACTAACCCATGTAGGTATTGAAAGTGCAATTCACTCAAATGGATAGCTCCAAAGTGATCTACATCAACATTGAGCATCCACATCTTCAACATCTACATGAAGTCATCATCGACAAAACCCGAGGTTAGTTCATCCCTCTAAGGGGGGATATCACATCTAGGGGGAGCTTTACTCTAAGACTTGAGCTAAAGCAACTCTAAAGATGTGAACACAACAATGCTTTATGTAAAAGTGGTAACCCCACTTGAGCTTAAACGATGAGTATGACCTATGATCAAGTGTTCTCACTTGACTCCTAAGTCAATATACTCATATATAGATGACCTAGTCATCGCAAATTGCTTGATAGATGCTAGAATTGGTTGTGCATGCCTTGTCACATATTTCATTTGCCATCTTATTGTGTGAGCATGCTGGTTGCATATTTTACTCATTCGAGGACATCCACTTGTTGTTTTGATTGTTTGGTTTTATTTCCTTTTGCCAAGTGGATGGACAAGAATGCCTAAGAACCTCCTCTAGCTATCTATGCTTTTCTCGTCTCAAACTCTATTCATGCTGCATCACAAAATTTGATCAAGTCAGATTCGAACCACTCTGTGTGAGGAGCGCTCGGAGTCCCCGATTCGTCATAGACTTAAACTTCCAAAACCTCTTTATGATTCTCGGTCTGACCGATACCCCACTTTCGGTCCTACCGAGATCATTAAGTTGATCTAGGTTTTCGATCTCGGTGCAACCGATTTGAACATTTCGGTCACACCGAGTTTCAGTAACTGCTTGCAGTTATGAATCTCGGTGCCACCGAGTTGTTCCACTCGGTCACACCGACAGGGTCGGGCTATATAAAGTCATGGGCAAAATTTTGGAAATTTCTCCGAACCCCTTCGCCCGCGCGATAGCCTGCTCTGCCAACGTGGTCTCCGGATCGTCTCCTCGCCGCCAGCCGCCTCCAGTCGCTGGTCTCCGTCGCCGTCAACGGGAATTCTACCCCACCGTTGCCGCCGTAGCGAGTCTCCGCCGAACTAGGGTATGGACTCGATCTTTGTGCTATTCTCCAATCCGATTCTTAGCACATTGTGATCATCATGATTCTTGCCACGATTGAAACGCTCCTGTCCAGTCAATGGGTTCGTAGATTAGGTTTGATTTGAAAATTTTAGGGTTAGGTTTCCGCTGAAACCATCTCGGACCCACCGAGTTGAAAAACTCGGTCCCACCGATTTGGCTTATGCCATTGCACAAGTGAGACTCGGTCTGACCGAGAATTACTTATCGGTGTGACCGATTTTGGAACTCTGTGAAACCCTAGCAGTCTCGGTGCCACCGAACTGTGACTCGGTCCAACCGAGTTCACTAGTTTAGGTTCCAAAACTGCTTCGGTATCACCGAGTTTGAAAATCGGTAGATCCGAGATGATTTCAGTGGGAAACTAAAACTAAGTTTTTGGATCATTCTTTTGCAAAAATCTCTGCATTTTGTGATGCTCATCCACTCTACCTCATCTATAAACTGTTCACAGGGTCAGCAGTCAGCTTGTTCAACATGTCAGATCAGAGTGACAGCCAGAATGTGTCAGAACAGCAAGTGGTGATGAGTGAGGGCACTAGTCCCTCCAGCTCTTCAGATGATGGCAGCAGAAGTACCCCAAGCAATCTGCCAAAAGCTGCCACTCGACAGAGGAAGAAGAGAACTTCAGATTCTGAAGATGAAGATTATGTGGCAGAGGAAGAGGCCACATCAAAGAGAGTTGAGCCAGCTCAAGGCACAAAGCCAGGACTGAAGATCAAAAGGCCAGCAGGCAGGCAGCCTATGTCAAAGGCTAGAGCTTCAACTGAAAAGCCTGCACCCAAAGAGCCAGTTGCTGCTGAAGGCAAGAAGAGGAAGGAAAGGGTCAAGAAGACCGTAGCCAGAGTGCTTGGAAAGGCTTCCATCATGGAAGAGGAAGAGGAAGAAGAGGTTGCTGCACCAGCACCTAAGGCACCCAAGCTAATGGGTGATGCTATAAAATCAGGGGCTACTGCATCTAAGCCCAAGGCTGCATCAAAGGTCAAGACAGGACCAAAGAGAAATACAAGGAGCATACCTGCTGCTGAGAAGAACAAGGCCCCAGTGCCTGAAGCTGTTGAAGAAGAGGATGAAGAGCAAGTTCTTAGAAAGCTCAAGACCAAGATCCCAGACCACAACGATGCTCATCCTGTGGCTGAGGATATGAAGCTCAGGAGAGACTCAGGGATCAGGAAGTGGAGAGAAGCAGATCCGTATGCTTCAAGGAGAAGGACTGCTGTGGACTACAGATTTCATACCAAGGAACAACAAGATTTCTATGAGACAGTGCTGCTTGATAAGAAGCCAATTGTTTGTGACATGAGATGGGTCGACTGGACCTACATGAAGGAAAATGAGGAACACTACCCTGGAGTATATGACAGCTTTAGTGCATGTGGAGTTGTAGACTTTGTTGGGCAGAAGCTCACAAAGTGGAACGAGGAGCTAATCATGCAGTTCTACTCCACATCACACTTCTACCCAGATGGAAGGATCACATGGATGTCTGAAGGTACGAGGTACCAATCAACTGTTGGAGGAATGGGCAAAGTTGATCAATGCCCCAGAGGAGCAAGCAGATGACTTGGACATTTATGCCTAGAAGATGGACCACAACTCAATGTCCAACATGTACAAGGAGATTCCCAATGAAGCTCTTGATACTTTCAAGTTTGGGTCTGTGCATTATCTTTTGTCAGGGCTGCCTACCATCAATTGGATATTGAGGCACACTCTCTTGCCCAAGTTTGGAGATCACAAGATGATCCGAGGCCATGCAATCAATTTGCTTCATGTATTTGATGTACCTCAGAAATTCAAAGTCATGAGCCTCATAGTAGAGACTATCAAGAGGACTGCAGCAGACCAAAAGAGGAGCTGTGGGTATGCCCCACAAATTCAGGAGCTCATTAACTCCAAGATGGGCATGGGCATATACTTGTTGGACAAGGAACACTTTCCCATCCGTCCAGATTTTGAGGACAATCAAGTTGTGATGACTGAAAATGAACCATCGCCTGCCCAAGCACAAGCAAAGAAGGAGAAGGCAAGGAAGGAGAAAGCTGCCAAGATGCCAACCCAAGAGGAGGCATCTGAGTATTTCTTGAAGACCAAACAAGAGCAGCTTGGTTACCTGATTGCATCCACCCTGCGGATTGAGAAAGGACTAGCCACCCTAACTCAAAACTAGGCAAGCCTAGAGAGAATCATGGACCAAAAGTTCTATGACTTGGATGTCAAGGTGACAAAGATTCAGACTGCAGTGGAGCAGCTGCATGATGACATGCAGGAGAGGAGAGGCAGGACTACCACTCATGCCTTTGCCAGAGTGCCACAAGGTCTGAGGTCGTCTGCCGTGCCAGTTGCTGACGCCAGAGCCACCAGTTCAGCACCAGCTACAGCCTCAGTTCCACCAGCTCCAGCATCTACTTCAGCTCCAACTCCAGCGTCTACTTCAGCGTCTACAGAAGCCTTCGTCCTTGGAGTGATCCGGACTCCACCACCACTAGAAGATCAAGACTGAGTGTCGATCTAGCACTATGCATTTTCTAGGAACTTTTTGGTAACTTGTTGCCAAAGGGGGAGAAAAATGTATAGATCATAGGCTTCGAGAGAGAGAGAGTGTTGCTTTTTTCTCTCTTTCTTTATTTGGTGGTTTTTCGAACTTTGTTTGCTTTTGAGTGCTTGAGATACTACGTCATTATCTGTGAGACATTGATGATCATGTGTTTGATCATAAGCTACACTTAATGTTTGCTTAATGCTATTATCTTATCTATCTTATGTGATCATTCACTATTCTTGGTGATGAGTGCATGTATTTCATTCTTATCATTTTAAGCGCTCCACCAAGATGTATGTGACAAGGAAGAGTAACCCATGACTCTAACTCTTTGTGCATTTGCAGTCCAAAGCAAATTTTAAATATGCACAAATTTAGGGGGAACTCTTACTTATCACATACTTCTCAAAGCGACGATATATTTCATGCTTACTATCATTTGTCGAAGCTTTGATCTATATGTTGTCATCAATTACCAAAAAGGGGGAGATTGAAAGTGCAACTATCCCTAGGTGGTTTTGGTAATTCATAACAACATATAGCTCATTGAGCTAATGCTATTCCAAGATGATTATTTCAGGAAAGCTCAATGATTGGCATGGCATGGATGTGAAAGTGGAACCCTCAAAATGCTAAGGACAAAGGATTGGCTCAAGCTCAAAAGCTCAAGACTCTTCATTTTATATTTTAGTGATCCAAGATCACATTGAGTCTTTAGGAAAAGCCAATACTATCAAGGAGGGATGAGGTGTTGCTTAATGAGCCTCTTGCTTCATGTGCTTAGTGATATGCTCCAAAACCCTCAACTACTTTCCCATATCCACATATGACCTAAACCCTAAGCCAAACTCGGTCCTACCGATTCTTCCTATCCGGCGCCACCGAGTTTCACTTGTCATAAGCCACTGCCAAACCCTAGCAATTCGGTTCTACCGATAGGGATCTCGGTCTCACCGAGATGGGATTGCAAACTCTCTGTTTCCCTTTCGTAACTTTTCGGTCTCACCGAAAGAGCGAATTGGTCCCACAGAGATTGCAATGTAAATTCAGTGTTTCCTTTTTGTAACTTTTCGGTCTCACCAAAGGAGCAAATCGGTCCCACCTAGTTTGCCTGACCAACTCTCTGGTTAGCTAATTACCAAATTCGGTCTCACCGAGTTTGTGTAATCGGTCTCACTAAGATTACGTTATGCCCAAACCCTAACCATATCGGTCCCATCGAGTTGCATGTCAGTCCCACCAAAAATCTCTAACGGTCACTAGGTTTACATTTTCGGTCTGACCGAGTTTGTTGATTCGGTCCCACCGAGATTGGAAAACTGTGTGTAACGGTTGGATTTTGTGTGGAGGCTATATATACCCCTCCACCTCCTCTTCATTCGTGGAGAGAGCCATCAGAACACATACACAATTCCTACTCATATGTTCTGAGAGAGAACCATATTGGTCCCACCGAGTTGCATGTCAGTCCCATCAAAAATCTCTAACGGTCACTAGGTTTACATTTTCGGTCTGACCGAGTTTGTTGATTCGGTCCCACCGAGATTGGAAAACTGTGTGTAACAGTTGGATTTTGTGTGGAGGCTATATATACCCCTCCACCTCCTCTTCATTCATGGAGAGAGCCATCAGAACACATACACAATTCCTACTCATATGTTCTGAGAGAGAACCACCTACTCATGTGTTGAGACCAAGATATTCCATTCCTACCATACGAATCTTGATCTCTAGCCTTCCCAAGTTGCTTTCCACTCAAATCTTCTTTCCACCAAATCCAAATCCTATGAGAGAGAGTTGAGTGTTGGGGAGACTATCATTTGAAGCACAAGAGCAAGGAGTTCATTACCTACACACCATTTGTTACTTCTTGGAGAGTGGTGTCTCCTAGATTGGCTAGGTGTCACTTGGGAGCCTCCGACAAGATTGTGGAGTTGAACCAAGGAGTTTGTAAGGGCAAGGAGATCGCCTACTTCGTGAAGATCTACCGCTAGTGAGGCAAGTCCTGTGTGGGCGATGGCCATGGTGGGATAGACAAGGTTGCTTCTTCGTGGACCCTTTGTGGGTGGTTGCTTCTTCATGGACCCTTCGTGGGTGGAGCCCTTTGTGGACTCGCGCAACCGTCATCCTTTGTGGGTGGAGCCCTTTGTGGACTCGCGCAACCGTTACCCTTTGTGGGTTGAAGTCTCCATCAACGTGGATGTAGGATAGCACCACCTATCCGAACCACGGGAAAAACATCCGTGTCTCCAATTGCGTTTGAATTCTCCAAACCCTGCCCCTTACATTCTTGCAAGTTGCATGCTTTACTTTCCGCTGCCAATATACTCTTTGCATGCTTGCTTGAATTGTGTGATGATTGCTTGACTTGTCCTATAATAGCTAAAATCTTCCAAGAACTAAAATTGGGAAAAGGTTAAGTTTTTATTTGGTTAAGTAGTCTAATCACCCCCCCTCTAGACATACTTTCGATCCTACAAGTACGCCGGCGTTCGTGGCTACGCCTCATCCCGCTTCCGGGCACCGGCGACGTTCTACTCGCTCCCACCATGATAAGCCATCCATTGGCATATGTCGCACCCAACCCCCGACATTTGGCGCCCACCGTGGGGCGAGGTGCACCGTCGTCCGGTGACCTATTCTGGACGGGAACCCTTTTTCTCCCTGGCAAGCGCAGCCAGCCCGACACGCCAGACGGAGTTTGCGCCAACGCACTGCATGGCGCGGAAGTCGCCTGAGCGGCAAGTTGCCTCGCTGATCTCATTGGCGAGGTCCACCTCTCCGACAAGCCCGCGTCCGACGCGGGCACAGAAGGTCCCAAGAGCCTCCTCGCGGGCCTCCTCGATCAACTCCACGTCACCAGCGAGCCAGCTGTGGACCTGGAGCCTGTAGGCTCCACCAACCCAATGTTGGTTGACTCCGACACTACGTCGCTTGACGTGTTCCCCACAAACGTGGTGGTCTACGACGAGCCGCTCCCTCGCGCGGAGAGCGGCGGAAGCACCGTCATGGAAGTGCTTTTCATCGGTCATGGCAAGCACTCCGACGGAGGTGTGTAACACCCACGATGCGGCTATATCTCCCACGTGTCGGAGCACGACTTAGAGGCATAACCGCATAGTAGGCATGTCGCAAGAGGGGTAATCTTTACACATCCCATGTACTGAATAAGATAGAGATAAAGAGTTGGCTTACAATCGTCACTTCACAGAATACATAAGTATAGCATTACATCATCCAGAATACAATCAAGGTCCGACTACGGAACCAAAATAAAGACAACCCCAAATGCAATAGGATCCCCGATCGCCCCAACTGGGCTCCACTACTGCTCGTCTGGAAAGGAAACATAGTAACATCCTGAATCCTCATCGAACTCCCACTTGAGTTTTGTCGTATCCCCTGGACTGGCATCATCGGCACCTGCATCTAGTTTTGGAAGTAATCTGTGAGTCACGGGGACTCAGCAATCTCAAACCCTCGCGATCAAGACTATTTAAGCTTATGGGTAGGCAAAGGTAGTGAGGTGGAGCTGCAGCAAGCACTAGCATATATGGTGGCTATCTTACGCAAATGAGAGCGAGAAGAGGAGCAAAGCACGGTCGATAAAATATGATCAAGAAGAGATCCTGAACTACTTACGTTCAAGCATAACACGAAACCGTGTTCTCTTCCCGGATTCCGCCGAAAAGAGACCATCACGGCTACACACGCGGTTGATTCATTTTAATTTAAGTTAAGTGTCGGGTTTTCTACAACCGGATATTAGCAAATTCCCATCTGCCCATAACCGCGGGCATGGATTTCAAAAGTTCAAAACCCTGAAGGGGTGTCCCAACGTAGCCCATCACAAGCTCTCATGGTCAATGAAGGATATCCCTTCTCCCAGGAAGACCCGATCAGACTCGGAATCCCGGTTACAAGACATTTCAACAATGGTAAAACAAGACCAGCAAAGCCACCCGAATGTGTCGACAAATCTCGATAGGAGCTACACATATCTCATTCTCAGGGCACACCGGATGGGAAATACATCGGGTTGGCATAAACCCTGGTTGCCCAGGGGGCGCCGGACATCGCCCAGTTTGGACCAACACTTAGAGAAGCATTGGCCCGGGGGGGGGGTTAAAATAAAGATGACCCTTGAGTCCACGAAACCCAAGGGAAAAAGGCTAGGTGGCAAATGGTAAAACCAAGGTTGGGCCTTGCTGGAGGAGTTTTATTCAAGGCAAACTGTCAAGGGGTTCCCATTATAACCCAACCGCGTAAGGAACGCAAAATCAAGGAACATAACACCGGTATGACGAAAACTAGGGCGGCAACAGTGGAACAAAACACCAGGCATAAGGCCGAGCCTTCCACCCTTTACCAAGTATATAGATGCATTAAAGTAAACAAGATATAATAATGTTATCCCAAATATAAACATGTTCCAACAAGGAACAAACTCCAATCTTCACCTGCAACTAGCAACACTATAAGAGGGGCTGAGCAAAGTGGTAATATAGCCAAACAACGGTTTGCTAGGACAAGGTGGGTTAGAGGCTTGACATGGCAATATGGGAGGCATGATAAAGCATCTGGTAGGTATCGCGACAAAGCAATAGAGCGAGCAACTAGCAACCAAAGATAGAAGTGATTTCGAGGGTATGGTCATCTTGCTTGCAAAGTTCTCCGAGTTGACGTAAGCTTGATCCTCATAAGCATACTCAACAGGTTCCTCGATCACGAATTTGTCTCCCGGCTCTACCCAAGGAAAGAACACAAGCAAGGGAAACACAATCAACCATAGTGCAGTGCACAAGCAACATGATGCAAAACATGGCATGATATGCGGGATGTACTATGCAATGCATATGCGTGCTCCAGAAGGAAAATATTGAACCAGGACTCAACTTGGCATACCAAGAGTGCCGCTGGAAAGATGAGTTGATTTCGGTCGAAATCGATATAAAGATCACCGGAATCGGGTGCACGGTTTGCAAATGGCAAGCGAAACAAGAATGGCACAATTCTGCGATTAACAGCACGATGCCATCTAAAATGCAACAAGAAACTAAGCTACTACACTCTAACATAGCAACAAAGCACATGGCAGTGATCTACTCAAGATGCTTAACAAAAGATAAACAGTGAGCTACGGCTAAATCACACAATAGCACGGTTAAACAAGCATGGCTAAAGTACAAAAGATATCAGCTTCACAGATTAGTGGATATAACATGTCAGGAATTCACATCAGGAAGCAATGTTTAGAGCAAGATAACAACATGTCACAGGAACAGGACATAGCAAAGCAAGGCATGGCATGAATCTACTCGAAGCATATAACAAAAGTCCATTACTGACCATAAGCCAAAAGGGCACAGAAGAAATGATGGCACCCACGTAAACATAGCAAGTTTAGTTAACAGATTCAGACTTTGCAGAAAACTGGACATGGCAAAAACAGAGTTACGTAGGCATGTTTGTGAGCTCGATGCACTCAACACAAGGCATTGCATGACAAGCTAAGCATACTTCCAGCAAGAAGACATGTTCAAGAAGCTAACCATGGCAAGAACCATCTCATAGCATGCATGGATCAACTACATCAACCTTGGCAACATTGATTAACACGTAACCAATCTGTCAGGAACATTTTATAGGAAAAGTAGAGCAAGATTGAGTCATGCTAGGGTGCTCCATAAATGCAAACAAGGATATGGATGGATAGAGCATCACCATATGCCAAAATCATCCTTACTGAACATACTCAAAAGAGGCATGGATCACTCTATAGCAACATGAATACACAGCATAAAAATAACAACAGGGAAATGACTTAGTGAAATTCTAAGTCCCTGAAATCAGCAACATCATGAGAGCTACTTTGCATGCTTGTACTAGTCACCACATTGATCAAAAAAATACATGGCATAAACCCCAGTAAAGATGGCATGGCATAGCCCAAAACACATGTAGAGCTCAAGTCCATAGGAAGCACACAATAATCATGGCAAAAATGACAAAAGCTCAAGATCTGCTAAGAAACATGAACTAACATTTTATAGCACTCTTGCAACAGACATTTGGGCATCAAGATGGACTCAAACAAGCATGGTGCAATGGAACAAAATGAAGAGGACACCCTAACTTACAATTTGATATATGGCATGCCCAAAACGGAGCTACGGATGCAGAGATATGGCATGATGAATAGTGCTAGAAAAAATAATGCAAAATGACTTAGAGAGAAATTCGGGGTCAACCCTCTCTGGATCCAGATTTGGGCGCGGATTCCGAGGATCGCCGGTGGCCGGAGAGGTTCGCCGGAGAGGTGTTTCGGTGAGGTGGAGAGGCGGATCCGGGGCGGCGGAGGTCGGATCCGGCCGCGGCACGGCAGGGTGGCGAGGTCCATGGCGGCGGGCGAGGGAATCGGCGTCGGCGGCGTGGCGGCGCCGGCAAGGTGGCGGCGGCCGGCGTGGTCAGCGGGGCGGCAGCGTGCGGGAGCCGGCGTGCGGGAGGAGGCGGAAACCGGAGGCGGCGGCGCGGGGCCTGGCGAGGCCTGGGGCGGGCCGGATCTGGGCCCCTGGCGGCAGCGTCGATGTGGGCGCGGGTGCACCACGTGGCGCGCCCTTATTCGCCAGACGGCGGCGGGTGTACGTGTCCGGCGAGGTCCGGACGCGTCTGGCGGCGAGGAGGGAAGTTTGCTAGGGTTTCGCCCGAAAATTTTGGAGGGGGCATATATTTATAGGTAGAGGGAGCTAGGAGAGTCCAAAAGAGGTGCGGTTTTCGGCCACGCGATCGTGATTGAATGGCCGAGAGGATGGATGGGGTTTGGATGGCTTTTGGCCCACTTTGAAAAGGGTGTTGGGCTGCAACACACACGAGGCCATTACGGTTCCTCGGTTAACCGTTGGAGTATCAAGCGGACTCCAAATGGCACAAAACTTGACAGGCGATCTACCGGTAGTGTACCAAGGCCGCCTGGCAAATCTCGGTCCAATCCGAGAATGTTTAACACCCGCACACGAAAAGAGGCAAAAGGGGACGCCGGAGGACATAGGAGTGCCGGAATGCAAAATGGACAACGGGGAAAATGCTCAGATGGTTGAGACGAACACGTATGCAAATGCGATGCACATGATGACATGATATGAAATGCATGACATGAACAAAATGCAAAATGAAGACAAACCCCAACCACGAGGGAATATCATAACTTAGAGCCGAAAATGGCAAGAGTTGGAATACAAATATGGTAAATTACATCTGGGGTGTTACAACACTCCACCACTACAAAAGGATCTCGTCCCGAGATCTAGGATTGGACAAAAAAACTCTGGGTATTCGGAACGGAGGTGGTCCTCGCGTTCCCAGGTGACTTCTCGGTCGGAATGATGTGACCACTTCACTTTCAGGAATTTTATAGACTTGTTGCGAGTCTTGCGCTCAGTTTCTTCAATAATAGCAACGGGATGCTCATGATAAGACATGTCTTCTTGGAGATCAATCTCTTCAAAGTTGATGGTGCAGTCAGGAGTCTTGAAACAATTGCGAAGCTGAGACACGTGAAACACGTCGTGCACATTTGCAAAGTTGGATGGAAGCTCAAGTTGATAGGCAAGATCGCCTCTTTTGCCAATGATCTTGAAAGTACCAACGTATCTAGGGGCAAGCTTCCCTTTGATACTGAAGCGACGAGTACCTTTCATTGGAGAGACGCGGAGGTAGACATGGTCTCCGATCTCGAAAGCCAAGTCATGATGCTTGCTATCATAGTAACTCTTCTGGTGTGATTGCGCGGCTTTGAGATTTTCACGAATGACTTTGCACATTTCTTCAGCCTCTGTGATCAAGTCATTGCCAAGAAGTTGGCGTTCAGCAGTCTCTGACCAATTAAGAGGAGTATGACACTTTCTGCCATAGAGAATCTCGAATGGGACCTTGCCCAAACTCGCTTGGAAGCTGTTGTTGTAGGAGAACTCGGCATATGGAAGACAATCTTCCCACTTCATACTGAAAGAAATGACACAAGCCCTGAGCATATCTTCAAGAATTTGATTTACTCGCTCGACTTGTCCACTAGTTTGAGGATGAAAGGCTGTGCTGAAGCGAATGTTGGTGCCCATAGCCTTCTGAAAGGAATCCCAGAACTTAGAAGTAAAGATGCTTCCACGATCTGAAGATATCAATTGTGGAATTCTGTGCAAGGAGACAATCCTGGAGGTATATAGCTCTGCCAACTGAGCTGCTATGATAGATTCTTTGATAGGAAGAAAATGAGCCACTTTTGTAAGCTTGTCGATGACGACAAAGATAGCATCATTGCCACGCTTAGACTTGGGAAATCCAGTCACAAAGTCCATCTCAATATGGTCAAACTTCCATTCTGGAATGGCAAGAGGTTGGAGGAAACCAGCTGGCCGTTGGTGTTCTGCTTTCACTCTTCTGCAGACATCACATTCATTCACGAACTGAGCAATTTCTCGCTTCATTCGAGTCCATCAATACAACTGCTTGAGGTCATGGTACATCTTTGTACTTCTAGGATGAATAGATAGGAGTGAATTATGAGCCTTGTTCATAATGACTTTAGGAAGGTCACCCTTAGGAACAACAATGCGATCCTTGAAGAATAGAGTATCTTTGTCATCAAGGCGATAGCACTTGTACTTGGGTTGGCTCTTGGCAATCCCATTCTTCACCTTCTTCACCATTGCATCAAGAAGTTGAGCCTCAAGAATCTGATCTTCCAAAGTAGGAGAGACTTCGAGGTTGGCAAGGAAACCTTGAGTAACAACTTGGAGATTAAGTTTGCAGAAAGCTTCACAAAGGTCCGGTTGGAAGGGCTTGAGGATCAAACTATTGCAGTAAGCCTTCCTGCTCAAAGCGCCAGCAATGACATTGTCCTTGCCTGGAGTATATTCGATACTCGGATTATACTCTTGAATTATTTCGACCCAATGAGTTTGACTGAGGTTGAGGTTAGGTTGAGTGAAGATGTACTTGAGGCTCTTATGATCAGTGAAGATGTCCACTTTCCTTCCCAACAAGAGATGTCTCCATGTTAAAAGAGCATGGACAACTGCCGCTAACTCGAGGTCATGAGTGGGGTAGTTCTTTTCATTGGGCTTCAACTAGTGAGAGGTATAGGCCACAACTTTCTTCCCTTGCATTAACACGGCACCAAGACCTTGAAGGGAAGCATCACAGAAAACCTCGAATGGGTTGGATTCATCAGGAGGAGTCAGAACTGGAGCTGTGACTAAGTTCTCTTTGAGGATGTTGAAAGCGATGTCACATTCAGGCGTCCATACATACTTCACATGCTTCCGGAGGAGGTTGGAAAGAGGCTTCGCGATCTTAGAGAAATTCTCAACGAATCTTCGACAACAGCTTGCAAGCCCAAGGAAGCTGCGGAGCTGCTTCACATTATGCGGTGGTTCCCAATTCACAATTGCAGACACCTTTTCAGGATTAACTGCTATGCCCTTGGCGAGATGACATGCCCAAGGTAGAGAACCTCATCGAGCCAAAACTCACACTTTGAAAACTTCGCATAGAACTGATGTTCTCTGAGTTTGTTGAGTACCAATCTCAAGTGCTTGGCATGATCCTCCATGTTCTTGGAAAAGACCAAAATCTCATCGAGATACACCAAGACGAAATCATTTGTGTAAGGGTTGAAGATTAAGTTCATCATGTGAGAGAATGTTGGAGGAGCATTGACAAGGCCGAAAGACATGACAGTGTATTCGTAGGAACCATAGCTTGTTTTGAATGCTGTCTTGGGGATATCCTATTCACGAATGCGAATCTGATGATAACCCATACGGAGGTCAATCTTGGAGAATACTTGAGCACCTTTGAGTTGTTCGAAAAGCTCATTGATGTTGGGAAGTGGGTACTTGTTCTTTATGGTTTTCTTGTTCAATGGGCGGTAGTCGACACAAAGTCGGTCCGTGCCATCCTTCTTCTTAACAAAAAGAACACCACAACCCCATGGAGAAGAACTTGGTCGGATCAGACCCATACTCTCTTGTATATCGAGTTGTTTTGTGACCCTTCTCCTGACACTTGTTGCATGTAACCTCTGAGAGCGGACGGTGATACGGAGCACTTGGCCTTGGAGCATGAGATGAAGCTTTGTTCTGAAAGCATGGGTTGGGTGGGTGGCAAGATCCATTGCCACCTTTACTCTTCTGCTGATAAGGTTGACGGAATGGAGGAGGAGGAGGCAACCAGTACTTTTGCTGCTTAGCTGCCACTTGAGTTGAAGAAGAAGAAGGAGTTGCATCCCTGACTCTCTTCTTAGAAGCATCGCACTTGAGCTAAGCAGCCTCTTTCTTTAGTGCCATGTTGTAGAACTCATCATACTGTTTCGGCTCAAAAAGCACGAGAGCTAGTTGCAGATCTTCTCTGAGGCCACCTCTGAATTGATAAATCATGCTCTTCTCATCAGGGACGTCTTGTTTGGTGAAGCGAGCGAGCCTCTGAAACATGATGTTGTATTGGTAAACAAACATACTGCCTTGCTTCACATTGTGGAACTCCTCACACTTACTCTCAACAACACTTTGAGGAATGTGGTGAGCTTTGAAGTCTCGGCGGAAATCATCCCAGGTAATCGCACGACCTCCTCTGGAATCTTTGTATTGTTGATACCACTCAGCATCTTGGTCTTTGAGTTGGAACGTAGCAAACTTGACAAAGTCCTCAGGCCTAACGTTGCTACACTCCAAATGTTTGCAGATATCCATGAGCCAATTGTCAGCGTCTGTGGCCTCGACACAGTTACTGAAAGACTTCGGCTGGTTTGCTAGGAACTGGTTAAGGGTAGCAAACTGAGTTTGATTGTTGCCATGGCCTTGATTTCCTTGGTTACGCTCTTGCAAGAGTTGCATAAGCATCTGCGTGTTGGCGTTGGTAGCGGCCATGACAGCTTGCCATGCCTCCGGAGGTGGAGGTGGTGGCGGTGGTTCCAAATTCTGACGCGTTGGAGGAGCCATCCTGAAGAGGGTGACATCCGTTAGCATCTTGAAAGACATATATTAAAGCTGAATCAATTGGATAGAAATTGCAACATATAGCCTTAACATTCGAACAAGAATGAATGAATGAATTCCAAATTAAATGATCACACTTCCATAAATTGAGAAGCCACTTAGATGGAGATAGATGAATAAAACAACAAGGTACGGACATGAACAAATAATTGGTGAGGATTACCCAATCACAAACCAAATATCTGCGGGAAGAAATACTAGAGCTACATGAATTCCCACCTATGAAACCCCCAAAATTTTCTGCTTATGCAATCAGGTGTTGGGGATACAGGGGAAGCATAATATCGCACCCAAACCTAGCAAATCCTACATCCAGCTGTATCCATCCTTCTACACATAACCAAGAAACCTTCGGAAATCATTTACCTCAACCTTCGAAAAGCATCCGTTATACGAGATATGGCAATACTCCAGAACTCCCACCCCAGTACTGGGTGGTGTCGAGGTTATCTCACCAACAACTGCATAAAAGAGATTTTCGATGTCGGTGAAACTCAGGTATTCCAGAACTGTAACGATAAAATTGTGACGACAACACCTCGGAGCTCAACTCCCCGAGACACTGCCACAACCCCTAAATGTCAGGAGGCACCAAGAACAATGCTCTCGTCACAAAAACATCGAAACGATTCCAAGATACCCGCGTGATCCTAAAAAAATTCGTGAAATTTGAGAAGAGAAGAGTCAAAACTCTATGTCAGGAAGCCTCACCAGAGCGACGAAGGGACTGAGGAGTAAAAAGAATCCTACTCTCCGATATATATAATCCTAAAGACCCAGAACATTTTTCTAGACTCAACAACGCCAGCGATTCGATCAAGCAGGGGGCTCCTAAGTCGGGGAAGGCTCTGATTACCAACTTGTAACACCCACGATGCGGCTATATCTCCCATGTGTCAGAGCACGACTTAGAGGCATAACCTCATAGTAGGCATGTCGCAAGAGGGGTAATCTTTACACATCCCATGTACTGAACAAGATAGAGATAAAGAGTTGGCTTACAATCGCCACTTCACACAATACATAAGTATAGCATTACATCATCCAGAATACAATCAAGGTCCGACTACGGAACCAAAATAAAGACAACCCCAAATGCGATAGGATCCCCGATCGCCCCAACTGGGCTCCACTACTGATCATCTGGAAAGGAAACAAACTAACGTCCTGAATCCTCATCGAACTCCCACTTGAGTTCGGACGCATCCCCTGGACTAGCATCATCGGCACCTGCATTTGGTTTTGGAAGTAATCTGTGAGTCACGGGGACTCAGCAATCTCAAACCCTCGCGATCAAGACTATTTAAGCTTATGGGTAGGCAAAGGTAGTGAGGTAGAGCTGCAGCAAGCACTAGCATATATGGTGGCTATCTTACGCAAATGAGAGCGAGAAGAGCAGCAAAGCACGGTCGATAAAATATGATCAAGAAGTGATCCTGAACTACTTACGTTCATGCATAACACGAAACCGTGTTCTCTTCCCAGACTCCGCCGAAAAGAGACCATCACAGCTACACACGCGGTTGATTCATTTTAGTTTAAGTTAAGTGTCAGGTTTTCTACAATCGGATATTAACAAATTCCCATCTGCACATAACCGCGGGCACGGCTTTCGAAAGTTCAAAACCCTGCAGGGGTGTCCCAACTTAGCCCATCACAAGCTCTCATGGTCAATGAAGGATATTCCTTCTCCCAGGAAGACCCGATCAGACTTGGAATCCCGGTTACAAGACATTTCAACAATGGTAAAACAAGACCAGCAAAGCCACCCGAATGTGCCGACAAATCCCGATAGGAGCTGCACATATCTCGTTCTCAGGGCACACCGGATGGGCAAGACATCGGGTTGTCATAAACCCTGGTTGCCTAGGGGGTGCCGGACATCGCCCAGTTTGGACCAACACTTAGAGAAGCACTGGCCTGGGGGGTTAAAATAACGATGACCCTTGAGTCCATGAAACCCAAGGGAAAAAGGCTAGGTGGCAAATGGTAAAACCAAGGTTGGGCCTTGCTGGAGGAGTTTTATTCAAGGCGAACTGTCAAGGGGTTCCCATTATAACCCAACCGCGTAAGGAACGCAAAATCAAGGAACATAACACCGGTATGACGGAAACTAGGGAAGCAAGAGTGGAACAAAACACCAGGCATAAGGCTGAGCCTTCCACCCTTTACCAAGTATATAGATGCATTAAAGTAAAGAATATATAATAATGATATCCCAATTACAAACATGTTCCAACAAGGAACAAACTCCAATCTTCACCTGCAATTAGCAACGCTATAAGAGGGGCTGAGCAAAGCGGTAACATAGCCAAACAACAGTTTGCTAGGACAAGGTGGGTTAGAGGCTTGACATGGCAATATGGGAGGCATGATAAAGCACGTGGTAGGTATCACGGCAAAGCAATAGAGCGAGCAACTAGCAAGCAAAGATAGAAGTGATCTCGAGGGTATGGTCATCTTGCCTGCAAAGTTCTCCGAGTTGACGTAAGCTTGATCCTCGTAAGCATACTCAACGGGTTCCTTGATCACGAACTCGTCTCCCGGCTCTACCCAAGGCAAGAACACACACAAGGGAAACACAATCAACCACGGTTCAATGCACAAGCAACATGATGCAAAACATGGCATGATATGCCGGATGTAATATGCAATGCATATGCGTGCTCCAGAAGGAAAAGATTGAAACAAGCCTCAACTTGGCAAACCAAGAGTGCCACTGGAAAGATGAGTTGATTTCGGTCGAAATCAATATAAAGATCACCGGAATCGGATGCACGGTTTGCAAATGGCAAGCAAAACAAGACTGGCACAATTCTGCGATTAACAGCACGATGCCATCTAAAATGCAACAAGAAACTAAGCTACTGCACTCTAACATAGCAACAAATCACATGTCAGTGATCTACTCAAGATGCTTGACAAAAGATGAACACTGACCTACGGCTAAATCACACAATAGCAGGTTCAAACAAGCATGGCAAAAGTGGAAATAACAACATGTCAGGAATTCACATCAGGAAGCAATGTTTAGAGCAAGATAACAACATGTCACAGGAACAGGACATAGCAAATCAAGGCATGGCATGAATCTACTCAAAGCATATAACAAAAGTCCCTTACTGACCATAAGCCAAAAGGGCACAGAAAAAATGATGTCACCCATGTAAACATAGCAAGTTTCGTTAAGAGATTCAGACAGCAGAAAACTGGACATGGCAAAAACAGAGTTACGTAGGCATGTTTGTGAGCTCGATGCACTCAACACAAGGCATTGCATGACAAGCTAAGCATACTCCCAGCAAGAAGACATGTTCAAGAAGCTAACCATGGCAAGAACCATCTCATAGCATGCATGGATCAACTACAACAACCTTGGCAAAATTGATTAACACGTAACCAATCTGCCAGGAACATTTTATAGCAAAAGTAGAGCAAGTTTGAGTCATGCTAGGGTGCTCCATGAATTCAAACAAGGACATGGATGGATAGAGCATAACCATATGCCAAAATCATCCTTACCAAACATACTCAAAAGAGGCATGGATCACTCTGTAGCAACATGAATACACGGCATATAAATAACAACAGGGAAATAACTTAGTGAAATTCTAAGTCCCTGAAATCAGCAACATCACGAGAGATACTTTGCATGCTTGTGCTAGTCACCACATTGATCGCAAAAATACATGGCATACAACCCTGTAAATATGGCATGGCATAGCCCAAAACACATGTAGAGCTCAAGTCCATAGGAAGCACACAATAATCATGGCAAAAATGACAAAAGCTCAAGATCTGCTAAGAAACAGGAACTAACATTTTATAGAACTCTTGCAACACACATTTGGGCATTAAGATGGACTCGAACAAGCACGGTGCAATGGAACAAAATGAAGAGGACATCCTAACAAACAATTTGATATATGTCACGCCCAAAACAGAGCTACGGATGCAGAGATATGTCATGATGAATAGTGCTAGAAAAATAATGCAAAATGACTTAGAGAGAAATTCGGGGTTAACCCTTTCTGGATCCAGATCTGGGCGCGGATTCCGAGGATCACCGGTGGCCGGAGAGGTTCGCCGGAGAGGTGTGCCGGCGAGGTGGAGAGGCGGATCCGGGGCGGCGGAGGCCGGATCCGGCCACGGCGCAGCAAGGCGGCGAGGTCCGCGGCGGCGGGCGAGGGAACCGCCGGTGGGCGGCATGGCGGTGCCGGCGAGGTGGCGGCGGCCGGCGTGGTCAGCGGGGCGACGGCGCGCGGGAGCCGGCGTGCGGGAGGAGGCGGAGACCGGAGGCGGCGGCGCGGGGCCCGGCGAGGCCCGATTCGGCCCGGGGCGGGCCGGATCTGGGCCCCAGGCGGCGGCGGCGATGTGGGCGTGGGTGTGCCATGTGGTGCGCCCTGATTCGCCAGGTGGCGGCGGCGGACGTGTCCATAGCGGTCCGGACGCGTCCGGCGGCGAGGAGGGAAGTTTGCTAGGGTTTCGCCCGGAAATTTCGGAGGGGGGCATATATTTATAGGTAGAGGGAGCTAGGAGAGTCCAAAAGAGGTGCGTTTTTCGGCCACGCGATGATGATCAAACAACCGAGAGGATGGAGGGGGTTTGGATGGGTTTTGGGCCACTTTGAAAAGGGTGTTGGGCTGCAACACACTCGAGGCCTTGACGGTTCCTCGGTTAACCATTGGAGTATCAAGCTGACTCCAAATGGCACGAAACTTGACACGCGGTCTACCGGTAGTGTACCAAGGCCGCTTGGCAAATCTCGGTCCAATCCGAGAACGTTTAACAATAGCACAAGAAAAGAGGCGAAAGGGGACGTCGGAGGACATAGGAGTGCCGGAATGCAAAACGGACAACGGGGAAAATGCTCGGATGCTGGAGACGAACACGTATGCAAATGCGATGCACATGATGACATGATATGAAATGCATGACATGAACAAAATGCAAAACGAAGACAAAACCCAACCAAGAGGCAATATCATAAATTAGAGACGAAAATGGCAAGAGTTGGAAGACAAATATGGTAAATTACATCTGGGGCGTTACAAGGTGCTCACGACCCGCTCAACGCAGCCCTACAAGACCTAACGGCTCCCATCCCAGAAGACGCCGATGCTGAGATGCTGGAAGCATGCCGCCTCCAGCTTGTCGAGGGCACCAAGAAGCTGGCTAGCATGAGATGCCTGTCGGAAGCCTACCGGCGCGAGATGGACCATGCTGTGGGCGGCACGCCGGCTCCTGCGGGGCCCAGCCGCCTTGGCGCGGTCCAGCAGCGTGGCGTGGCCATCGCCAACCTGCTCGAGGCAGATCGCACCGTGTACGCCATGCCCGCAGAAAATATCTGAGCTGCCTAGGCAGCAGCAGAAGAGCTGGACAAATTCGAGGGCGAAGAACGTCGCCAGATGGCGGAGCGCGTCCAGCGGCTCCTTGACGCAACTGCCGAGCAGCACGAGGCCGGCTGCCGCACTGAGGCGCCGCAATGGCAAAACGATGATCTGCCTCCCCGCCGAGACCAAGGCGCGACCTCTCGGACGCCGACTGGTGACGTCCGCGGGAGAAGAGACAAGGAGCCGACTGCTAGCCGCAGCCGGACTCGCATCACCATTGAGCACGACCAAGACGACCGCCCGAGAGGAGTGGAACGATGGGATGACTGTCCGCCTCCTCCCCTTCGAAGGGAAAGGCGCGTCACCCCGCCGCCTGTTGAGCACCCGATACTCGGCGACCGCCTTGGCCGTCGAGAGGGAGTCGGAGAGAACGATGGCCGCCACCGGTCGACCATCTCCACTGTCCCTGGCACTGGAAGAGGAAGATGAATTGGGCCTGCCCTGTTTCGGCCCCCGCATTCGAGACAAGCCTTTCCCCCAAAGGGTTCATGCTCCCAAGAGACACGCCCAAATACATCGGCTCCATGAAGCCGGAGGACTGGCTGGTCGGCTACTCCATCGCCGTCAGCATAGCAAATGGCAACAAGCGCGTCGCTGTAAAGTATGTTCCGCTCATGCTCCAGGTCATAGCCCGGACATGAATAAACAGTCTGAAGCCCCGTAGCATCAACAGTTGGCCACCCAAGCCTTGCCAGGTCTCCTTGTGCGTGCAAGGCCCCAACGAGTCGACTCGTGACTACCTCACGCGCTGGGCCGAGCTCCGCAACTCTTGCGAGGGCGTGCATGAGATGCAGGCCATCAAGTATTTCACCGCTGGGTGCCGAGAGGGCACCCTCCTCAAGCACCGACTCCTCTGCGACGAGCCGGCGACCCTCGACGAGCTGCTGATCATAGAATATAAATATGCCATAGCCGACTCCTCCATGAAGGCAGAGATCCAAGTTGATGCCTCTGGCAAAGTGGCCCCTCAGGCTCCCCGAACCCCGGGTGAAGACACCAGCCGATGCCAGCAATAGAGCGACAACAAGCGCAAAGCCATACAGCCGGCTTCCATAAGCCGGCAGGTGGCAGCAGTGGAGGACCAGCAGCCGGATGGCCAGCCTCAGTCCAAGTGCCCGAAGGGCGTCAAGTCTAATTGGTTGCCCGCCTTCTCATATGAGCAGACTCTTGATGCACCCTACAAATTCTACAGTGGTGTGAAGCCGTCCAACCACACCACTCGGAAGTGCCATTGGCTCACCAGGATCGCCAAGGGAGACGGCCTTCCGCCTCCTCCGCCTACTGGGCAGCAGCCGCCTCCTCCTCCGCCCCAGCAGCCGGCGGTCAGACCAGTCGGAGCCATACAAGATGAGTACCCTGAAGATCATGGAGCCTATGTCGTGTTCACCAGCATGGGCGATGATCGACGCAGCAGGCGGCTGCGACAGCAAGAAGTGAATGCCGTAGTGTCAGAGACCCAGAGTTCATGCATTGGTCCGACAAGCCCATCAGCTGGAGTAGAGCCGACCACCCGGAAGTGATGCCCAACCCTGGCTCCTATGCCCTGGTTTTGGATGCCACCTTTGCCATGGATAGGCAAGCTGCTCGTTTCTCCCGAGTTCTGATAGATGGCGGCAGCAGCATCAACATCCTGTACAAGGATACCATGGAGAAGTTAGGAATCAAACAAAGGCAGCTTCAGTCCAGCCGGACTATATTCCATGGCATAGTTCCTGGCCTTTCCTGCTCACCAATAGGAAAGATCCAGATAGACGTCCTCTTTGGAGACAAGGAGCACTTTCACCGAGAGCCAGTTTGGTTTGAGGTGGTGGACCTTGAGAGCCCATACCACGCACTGCTTGGCCGACCTGCTCTGGCCAAGTTTATGGTGGTCCCCCACTATGCCTACCTCAAGATGAAGATGCCGAGTTCCAAGGGTATTCTGACCATAGCCGGCGACTACAAGAAGTCATCCGCATGCGCAACTGAGAGTAGCCGGTTGGCTGATTCCCTCGTGATCGCAGCTGAGAAGCGGCTCCTTGACCGGGTTGTGGCGATGGCAGGCAAGCGGCCGGAGATGTCGCCCGATCCCAAGGAGTCGGAAGCTGAGGGCTCGTTCAAGCCGGCCAAAGAGACAAAGAAGATTCCCTTGGACCCGGAGCACCCGGAGAGGTACGCTGTCGTAGGTGCAAATCTCAACAGCAAATAGCAAGGCGAGCTTGTCGATTTCTTCTGTGAGAATCGGGCCATCTTTGCATGGTCCCCCAAAGACATGCCGGGTGTCCCGACGGATTTTGCCGAGCACAAGTTACATGTTCGGCCTGATGCCAAACCAGTCAGGCAGCCCTTGTGCTGTCTGTCAGAAGAGAAGAGAAGAGTCGTTGGAGAAGAGATAGCCCGGCTGCTAGCAGCCGGCTTCATCATGGAGGTGTTCTTTCTAGAGTGGCTGGCCAACCCAGTCCTTGTGCTGAAGAAAAACAAGCAGTGGCGTATGTGTATTGATTACACCAACCTCAACAAAGCATGCCCCAAGGACCCGTTCGCTTTGCTGAGAATCGACCAAGTGATAGACTCCACAGCCGGATGCGAGCTGTTGAGTTTTTTGGATGCATATTCAGGATATCACTAGATCAAGCTGAACCCGGCTGACAGACTGGAGACCGCCTTCATCATAGCGTTTGGAGCCATCTGCTACTTGACCATGACATTCGGTTTGAGGAATGTCGGTGCCACGTTTCAACATTGCATGCAGAAGTGCCTCCTCAAGCAGCTCGGCAGAAACGCTCATGTTTACGTAGACGTTGTGGTGGTGAAGATGGAGAAGCGTGGAACGCTTCTAGAAGACCTCAAGGAGACCTTTGAGAACCTACGCCAATTTCAAATCAAGCTCAACCCAGAGAAATGCATCTTTGGAGTACCAGCCGGCCAGCTTCTTGGATTCCTGGTCTCAGAACGCGGCATAGAGTGCAACCCTGCGAAGATCAAGGCCATCGAGAGGATGGAAGTACCCACCCGACTGCTGGATGTGCAGAAGTTCACTGGCTGTTTGGCATCCATGAGCCGATTCATTAGTCTGCTGGGCGAGAAGGCTCTTCCCCTGTACCAGCTCATGAAGAAGACCACCTTTTTCGAGTGGAACGACAAGGCAAACGAAGCTTTTCTCCAGCTCAAAAAAATGTTGACTACTCCACCTGTTCTGGCGGCTCCGACTCCTAAGGAGCCCATGCTCCTCTACATCACCGCCACCAGCCGAGTGGTCAGCACAGTCATCATGGTAGAGCGCAAGGAGGAAGGCAAGGCACTACCAGTCCAGAGACTGGTATATTATTTGAGTGAAGTGTTGTCGACCTCCAAGCAAAACTTACCCCACTACCAGAATATGTGCTACGGCGTGCGCTTTGCCGCCAAGAAATTGAAGCCGTATTTTCAAGAGCGCCCAATCACTGTGGTCTACACAGCTCCACTAGCAGAGATCATTGGAAGCCGAGATGCTTCAGGCTGAGTGGCCAAATGGGCCATAGATTTGGCCCCCTACACCATCTACTACCAGCCTCGCACCGCCATCAAGTCACAAGCGCTGGCCGACTTCCTCGTCGACTGGGCCGAGACCCAGTACCTGCCGCCAGCGCCCGACTCCACCCATTGGCGGATGCATTTTTATGGTTCCAAGATGCGCACCGGTTTGGGAGCCGGCATCGTCCTCACCTCTCCCAAAGGCGACAAACTCAAATATGTGTTGCAAATCCATTTTGAAGCCTCCAACAACGTTGCCGAATACGAGGCACTCATTCACGGACTCTGGGTTGCCAGAGAGCTCGGCATTCGCCGGATCCTGTGCTATGGTGACTCTGACTTGGTGGTCCAGCAGTCGTCAGGCGACTGGGATGCCAAGGATGCAAACATGGCGAGCTACCGTTTCCTCGTACAGCAACTCAGTGGATATTTTGAAGGGTGCGAGTTTCTCTATGTGCCAAGAAACGACAACGAGCAAGCAGATGCCCTGGCACGAATCGGCTCCACCCGTCAAGCAATACCGATCGGCGTCGCCCTTCAACGCCTCCTCAAGTCGTCTGTCAAGCCATCACCAGAGTCAGACTCTATCTTCGTGCCGGCTCCTCCTGAGGCAGTCGGATCTGACTTAAGAGCTCCAGTGTCCGGCACGGGAATTCTGGCAGGCGGCCCGGGGGCCGCGGCAGTCGCACCCGGCCCGAGGACTTCAGAACCCGGCCCGGGGACTACAACGGCCAGCCCGGGGACTTCAGAGCTCGGCCCGGGGACTGCACCAATCGACCCGGGGACTTCGTCGACCCAGCAAGCGGCTGCCGACTCCAACCCACTGCCTCTTGGCCCAACCACCCTTGTCCAAGTTGCAGTCCTGACAGTCGAAGAAATCCCAGCACCTACATGGGCCCAGCCCATCCTCAATTTCCTGGTGAACAAAGAGCTGCCGACTGATGAGATCTCGGCCAGGCAAGTGCAACACCGGGCAGCAGCGTACACCATAGTCAACAGAGAGCTTGTGAGGCGCAGTGTCACCGGTGTCTACCAGCGCTGCATCGAGCCGGAGCAAGGCCAAGCAATCCTCAAAGACATCCATCAAGGCGAGTGTGGCCACCACACGGCTTCAAGAGCACTTGTCGCCAAAGCCTTCCGCCATGGTTTTTTCTGGCTGACTGCTCTAGAAGACGCCAAGGACTTGGTTCAAAAATGCAAAGGGTGTCAGAAGTTCCATTCCAAGCCACATCAGCCGGCTTCTGCACTCAAGACTATTCCCATTGCCTGGCCCTTTGCTGTTTGGGGCCTGGACATGGTGGGACCATTCAAAACAGCGCGAGGTGGCATGACTCATCTGCTTGTCGCGGTGGACAAGCACTAAGTGGATAGAAGCCAAACCAATCAAAAAGCTGAATGGTTCAACAGCTGTGACTTTCATCTCTGACATCACCATCCGGTATGGCATACCACACAGCATCACAGCATCATCACCGACAATGGCACAAACTTTGCCAAAGGCAACTTGGCTTGTTTCTGCGCGACGCAGGGCATCCGACTGGACTTAGCGTCCATTGCCCATCCGCAGTCAAACGGCCAGGTGGAGCGAGCAAATGGCCTCATCTTGTCCGGCATCAAGCCTCGACTGGTCGAGCCTCTCGAGCGTTCGACCGGCTGCTGGCTCGACGAGCTGCCAGCCGTCCTCTGGAGTCTGCGTAAAACTCCGAACAAGTCAACTGCCTTTACGCCTTTCTTCCTCGTCTACAGTGCCGAAGCCGTCATCCCAACGGACATAGAATTCGACTCCCCTCGAGTCACCATGTACACCGAAGAGGAGGCAGAAGAAGCACGACAAGATGATGTCGATCCGCTGGAAGAGGGCCAGCTGCTGGCACTCAGCTGGTCCAGCATCTACCAGCAGAGCCTACGCTGATACTACAACCGGAAGGTCAAGCCGAGATCTTTCCAAGAAGGAGGCCTTGTGCTCCGGCTGATCCAGCGAACAGCCGGCCAGCACAAGCTCTCAGCGCCTTGGGAAGGCCCCTTCATCATCAGCAAAGTGTTGGGTGACGACTCCTACTACCTGATTGACGCTCAGAAGCCTCGAGCGCGCAAGAGGCGCGACTCCGGCAAGGAGACGGGGCGGCCATGGAATGCAAATCTCCTTTGAAGATTTTACAGTTGATGCAATATGTACCACGCTACCTTTTGTATTAAAGTACGAAGACTCCGGGTCCTCCGAGAAGAGCTCGGGGACTGCCCTCTTTTATCTATATGATAAGAATTATGCCTATGAGTATGTCATTTTTTGTTACGCCGCCTGGCACCAGGTTCGACTAGTCGGCCCGGGGACATGTCGTCTTGTACTATGCAATGCTTCCTGCAGCCGTACAAGTAATGTGTGGCACTTAAGCCATCTCCTGCCAGAAGCGGTAGCTTGCAGAGCGACTGCATGGTGGGCAGGAGCAAGGGAGAAAGGGTGCACGCATGAAAAATGGCTAAGGACACAAAGCATGTGCATAGTCTAAGCCGGCTTCTTGCCTTTTACGACCGACTATTTTGAGCAGCCGACCCGCCGTTTTATACTCAACTTGCTAGAATGTTCTAAAACGGCTAAGTACTTGCCTTCCCAGAAGTAGCTAAAGTACTTGACCCAGCCACAGTCCGCAGAGCGGCTGCTCGGCTGGCTAGACGGCAACCAAGGGAAGGCGGCAAAGGAAAAAGCCAAAGAGCAGCAAGCAAGAAAAGATAGAACTCGGAATAATATTTACATAACAAAGGCCCTTGGTCGATCTTCAAAACACAAGTTTAAGATACACCCCGCGGGTGGAATTGTGTGAAATTAACAAGTTCATTAAGACTGATAGACGAGCAAAACAAAGATAAACTAGTGGCCTAGGAAGTGGCAGAAGGGTTCGGTGGAGAGGAGGAATCAGCGGCGCCGGTTGGTGGAGCAGCCGGCTGGTCAGTCTCTGCCTGGTCGCCTCTGGCGACAGCCGGCTCGGTTGGGCGCAGCTCGTTGCTCGAAGCACGGTCGGGCTGGGGCTAGTCGCCCGCTCTGACCTCTGGCACCTCTTCTTCACCTTCCTCCTCCGACTCGCCCTCTTCCTCGCCGCTGGAGTCAATCACCTCCGCCGAGTCTTCGCCGTCTTCCGGGTTCACCCCGAACCATTCTGGCGGTGCCTCGGTGCCGTCTTCAACCCGCTCTAGGATGAAGACGCTGGTGTCGGTGTACTCGGCGATTGATGCCGCGCGCTTGACAAGTTCATCTTCCATGCCCGCCAACTCCTCCTGAGCCTCCAGCCGGAATGTGGCTAGCTGGGCCAGACTCAACCCAGGGTAACACGCCTTAACAAACTCCAAGGCCCGGCGCACTCCAGCCCAGGCCAAGGAGCTCTTCTAGGCCTCAAGACGGTCGGCCGCCACCTCCAGCCAGTTGGCAGTCCGACTGGGGGTGCGCGGTGCTGGCATGTCGGGCCATAGGGAGGCAACCGCCTGGGCACCCATACGCTAAAGCCGGCGCAGCATCCGGTGGGCCGGTCGAAGGCGGGCCTCGATGCTTAGGATCTGCTTGTTAAGGGTCCAGGGGGCGTTGGCAGCGATCTGCGCACTGTCCGCTCTCCGTCCTTCGCGATCAGCTTCGATGGCCTGGTTGGCGGCATTCAAGTGGCCTGGGAAGAAGTCTACCAAAACAGAAAGCAGAAAGCCAAAGTTAAAAACAAGAAGCCGGCTCAACCAACAAGCCGGCAGTTCAAAGAAGGACAGAAAGGGAAACTCACCATCGACTATGTCCTCGGTCGCGTGAAAGCCAGAAGTCAGCTCCATCTCCTTGTTAGTCCAGGCGGAGCGCTCGACCGCAAACTCAGTGAGGAGTCTGGTCTCCTCGACCTCCGCCTCCTCCTAGGCTTTCTTGAGGAGCTCCTTCTGTTCTGCCAGCTGCGTGACGAGGCGGTCGCGCTCTTCAGCCAGCTTGCCGCAGTCCAGCTCCTTGGCACGAAGCGCGGTATTGGCTTCGCCCAGTTGCCGTTGAAGAACATCATTGGCTTCTTCCAAAAGTAAAAAGAAAGAGACGGCAACAGTCAGCAAAGAAATATGAAGTCGCCAGGAAGATTCGGCCCGACTTCTCAACAGTCGGCCCGAATCTCGGGGACTACAGCCCGCGGGTGTGCCAGCGCGCCCCCGCAGAGGAAGAAGGAGACTTACTCCGGCTCTCCGACAAGTCGGCAGCATGTTGATCTGACTCCAGGACCTTGGAGTTGAAGGCGGCCACACGAAGGTTATGATAATCCTACAAGCAAAGATATTTAGTACTCGGAGCTCGCCAATTTGAGTTCCGAGCCGCCTGCTCAGCAGCCGGCCCGAAACTCGAGGACTACACCCAATGGGTGCGCCAGTGCGCCCCCACGAAGAAGTACAAGAATCAAAGCAAAGAAGCAAGAAGTATACCCAGATGGCTTCTCGTGACTCCAGGAAAGTCTTGTTGCAGAGCTTAAGAGCATCGGCCTCGGCGCGGAGTTTTGCTTGTACATCCAAAATTGCCTAGTTCGGAGGGCCCATTCCGCCTCCCTGCACCCACCCAGCGGGCGCGGCGTTGGTCATCTCGGTGTTCGGAATCGAGGAGCTTGCGGTGCTGACCTCCAATGGGTGCGGCACCGATGCCGCCTTCGTGAGCCGGCAGCGTAGGGGTGTGCGGACCCTAGGAGTCGGGCCCGTCACCATCCCGTTCCTGGCTGGTGGTGCTGGCGGGTCGACCGGCTGCTTATCACGAGCCTCTGTAGATGGAGGCGGCGGGGGCACGATGACGTCCGGCATGGCGACGTCGCCACCGTCCCTATCCATGGTAGGGTGCTCGCCGCCGGCTTCTCCGGTCTGCGCCTCGAACTCCGGTGGTGGCGGCGCACAGTTCAGAGGGACGACGAAAACCGCCGACTGGCGGTGTCCGGCTTCTTCAGCCTGCTTCTTCGCCACGTCGGCGGCCTCGGCCTCTGCCAGTTTTTTTTAGGGCGACGGCCTCCGCCTTCTTAGCCTCCGCCTTCTCCCGACGGGCGGCCTCCCGCTCTTCACGCACTTCTCGTGCGTTCCGCTCCTTCGCCTCCCGGAGGTCGGCGGCTGGGTTGATCCACCGAGTGGTGGCGGAAGTCTCCGCCGACCCGACGATGGAGGCGGCAACCGTCTTCTCAAGAGAGATGGGAGCCCTAGACCAAGGGAAACAAACAAAGAAACTCAGACAAGGTCAAACAAAGAAAAATTGAAGGCGCAAAGGAAGGTAGTGCTTACGCAGAAACCAGCTGTGGCGTCTTCACCTCCTCGCAGAAGCGGTTGGCCTTCGCGGCCGCTTCTTCCCGCTTGGTCGCCACGGCCGAGCCCTTGGGCTTCTTCGGTCGACTGCCGAACATGCTCGGCACGGCCCTATGTTTCTTCGCGGCGACTTGGGTGTCCGGTGCGGCAGAAGAGCTCGCGCCTCGCTGGCCGGCTCCTGGCTGCTAGCCCGGGGCAACTTCCCCTGCATCGTCATCAGGCCAATCCTCGAAGCTGGTTCCGAGCCTCGGGCCGCCTGCTTCGCCGCCTCCTCCCTCAGCGTCGTCCTCCAAGGCCGCCGCCCCCAAGTCGGGGTCATCAACGTCGCTCTCCGCCTGGTCAGGGAGGAATTCGCGGTTCGGCCCCGCAGTGCCGGCTGCTGGCTGGAGGAGGGGGCTCTTTTCAAAGGCTGATTGGTCAGGCTGGACAAGACGGACTCGGCAAACAAAGAATCAGAGAAAAAAGAAATAAAAAACAACTTACAAGAGGCAGGGGATTGGCGCGTGAATACGGCTCCTTGCCGAACCGCCACTCTTCCATTAGATCGCAGTTCGCAAGGTAGTTCACCATGTGAGCTACCTCTGCGTGAGGCATCTCCTTGGTGCACAGCCGACTCAGGTCCCGATGTCCGCTCATCTGGCAGATCATGTGAGGGCGGCTCTGGAGCGGGAGCACTCAGCGCGCCACGAAGGCGGATAGCAAGTCGGGCCCGGTCAGGCCCTCCGAATGAGTCAACACTCGGAGTCGCACGATGGCGGTAGTTCCAGCATGCGTCAGCGTCCTGGCCTGGTACGACCAGTTGAGCTGCCTTCTAGCTAGCGGGTCGGATGTGTAAGCTGGCAAGTTGACCCAGTCGCCCTTCGCGAAGACGCTCTTCATGTAGAAGTACGACCGTGCCACATCTTCACCGACTTTATCCGTGTGATGGGGGGAAATGGGTTGTTGGCCCCTGACCTCCGCACCGCGATGAACGCACCGCACTGGGCCGGCACGCCTGCGACGTGGGTGCCGAGCTTGGAGTAGAAGAACTCCCCCTAGAGCTCGATGGTGGGGAGGACGCCGAGGAAGCCTTCGCACAAGGTGACGAAGGCGGATAGCAGCAGCACCGTGTTGCGGGTGAGGTGGTGCGGCTGGAGACCATAGAATTCAAGGAAGGAGCGGAATAAGCCGCTCGCCGGCAAGCCAAGGCCGTGCAGGCAATGCGAGCGGAAGACGACCCGCTCGCCCTCCTCCGGCACTGATGAAATTTCCCTCCTCGGCGCGAGGTGGACCCTCACGAAGTCCTTGCCGGGCAGCCGCCGCGTCTTGCGAAGGAAATAGACGTGGTCGTCGTGAACTTCGGAGCCATTCCATGCTCCGGAGTGCACTGCGGGGGGCGTGATGGTGGAAGAGGAGCTCATCGGGAACGAATCACCGCGACGCTCAGCGTAGCTTGGCGCGGAGCAGCGAGAGGAAGAAGAAAGAGGAAGCGGTGAGGAGGAGGGGCGCGCGTGCTCTGCCGCTCCCCCTCCTCCACCTACTTATAGGCATATGGGCTGCGAAGCCGAGGGGGCGGTCATGGGATTTACTGCGCCCACTACCCCATGCCCCAGATTTATCGTGCAAGTTACTGCGCGCGGTAACTCCGCAGGAACCTCAACCGCCCACGGGGGCCGCAGCGGATCCGCTCGCGTGCCAAGGCATGGTAGTGGCGGGCCCCGCCTGCAGGCGTGTCCCATCGCGCGCGTGGGTGGGCAGACTAGCCCGGATGCTCGTCGCCACGTGACAGGCCTGAGGCGGGCGATGGCCTGGAAGCCTAGCTAGCACGCCACCTTGATCCCGCCGAGGCATTCGAAAATTTTGGACAAGTCAGATTGGCGAGTCCGACTCCTACCAGTCGGCCCGGCGAAAGTCGAACAAGGTTCCGCCTCAAGCACTCGGAGAAAGAAATTGCTGAGGCTCCTCGGCTGATCATCCGCGATGCCTCACCAGCTTCGGGGACTACTGTCGGAGTAATGGGCCACGGGTAGGCTAACCCGAGGCCCAGAACCTTTCAAGACATCGGGGCAGACTGCGCCCCTCAAGATGCCAAGGTGAAGAGCCGTCTTCTGGGGGCCGGCTGGAGAAACAGCCGGCTGCCCGTATACGCCCGAGTCCTAGAGGCAAGGCCAAGACGGGCCGAATCCTACTCAGCAGCTTCTAGAGAAGTCGGCCCCGAGGAGTCGGCCCACGACACCAGCGAAGCCCATGCCCTCATCAAGGGGGACGGGGCGGGGAATGGCTACCGTACAGCCCATCCACTCCCCCTTTCCAGGGGCTGGCGTGGTCATAGTACGTTGTACGGCAGAGATCTCCGCCCGGTGCAGCACTGTTGCCATGCCATCCCTGACATCATCACAGGCAGACGGAGTCCTGCTCCCACGACGGCCTGTCGGTACGGCCCAAGGACGACGGGCCCCACCAGTCAGCGAGAGCCTGGAAGACGACGATGATCCCACCAGTCGGACCCGAGGGAGGTCGGCCCCTAGGAGTCGGCCCGCCCCTTCCTCGGGACCCAATCGCCATTAACCAGACGAGACGCAGAGTGGCTACAGTAATCGCCCGCCAGGCGGAGGAGCTGCAGCCACGACCCCTTGACCAAGCCTGCGTCATCAGAGACGCGGCAGCAGTGATCAGCTGCCGACAAGACCCGAGAGCGGCGGGGACGGCCTGTCGGCCCCATACCCAACCAGGCGGCGGGCCCCAGCAGTCGGCAGAGAAGCCGGCGGCCGAAGAGACTGACGGCCGGGCCCTATGCCCGTCCGGATTACCATTGTACCCCTGGGGGGTGGGCCTATATAAACCCCCTAGGGCACCCATGCAAAGGGTTCCCAACCTGTTAGAACTAGACCAGATCATAGAGGAAGGAGAGAGCTAGCCCCGCCTTCTCCTACCTCTAGCATACAGCTCAAGGAGCGCCTTTGTATTCACTTGTTCCTTAGTGATCATGTGGAGACCCTGCAGAGCAGGACTAGGGGTGTTATCTCCTAGGAGAGCCCCGAACCTGGGTAAAGTACGCCGGCGTTCATGTCTACGCCTCATCCCGCTTTCGGGCACCGGCGACGTTCTACTCTCTCCCACCATGATAAGCCATCCATTGGCATATATCACACCCAACCCCCGACAGAGAAAGAATTATCGCGATCCACGAGACAGAGCCGCCGCCAAGCCCTGTTCTTTCTCGGGAGGGTAGATCTGGAGTCCGTTTGGGGCTCCGGAGAGGGGGATCTTCGTTCTTCGTCATCACCAACCCTTATCCATCACCAATTCCATGATGCTCCCCACCAGGAGTGAGTAATTCCTTCGTAGGCTTGCTGGTCGGTGAGGAGTTGGATGAGATTCATCATGTAATCGAGTTAGTTTTGTTAGGGCTTGATCCCTAGTATCCACTATGTTCTTAGATTGATGTTGTTGTGACTTTGCCATGTTTAATGCTTGTCACTTTGGGCCCGGGTGCCATGATTTCAGATCTGAACCGTTTATGTTATCATCATTATATCCATGTTCTAGATCCGATCTTGCAAGTTATAGTCACCTACTACGTGTTATGATCCGGCAACCCCGGAGTGACAACAACCGGGCCCACTCCCGGTGATGATCATAGTTTGAGGAGTTCGCGCATTCACTATGTGTTAGTGCTTTGTTCCGGTTCTCTATTAAAAGGAGGCCTTAATATCCCTTAGTTTCCAATATGGACCCCGCTGCCACGGGAGGGTAGGACAGAAGATGTCATGCAAGTTCTTTTAATAAAGCATGTATGACTATTTACGGAATACATGCCTACATTATATCGATGAGCTGGAGCTAGTGTCGTATTGCCCTACGTTATAACTGTCACATGATGAATATCATCCAAAAATTCACCGATCCAATGCCTACGAATTTATCTTATATTGTTCTTTCTACGTGTTATGGAAAGAACTTGCATGACATCTTTTGTCCTACCCTCCCGTGGCAGCGGGGTCCTATTGGAAACTAAGGGATATTAAGGCCTCCTTTTAATAGAGAACCGGAACAAAGCATTAACACATACTGAATACATGAACTCCTCAAACTACGATCATCACCGGGAGTGGGCCCGGCTATTGTCACTACGGGGTTGCCGAATCATAACACGTAGTAGGTGACTATAACTTGCAAGATCGGATCTAGAACATGGATATACTGGTGATAACATAAATGGTTTAGATCTGAAATCATGGCACCCGGGCCCAAAGTGACAAGCATTAAGCATGGCAAAGTCATAGCAACACCAATCTAAGAACATAGTGGATACTAGGGATCAAGCCCTAACAAAACTAACTCGATTACATGATGAATCTCATCCAACTCCTCACCGACCAGTGAGCCTACGAAGGAATTACTCACTCCCGGTGGGGAGCATCATGGAATTGGCGATGGAGAAGGGTTGGTGATGACAAAGAACGAAGATCCCCCTCTCTGGAGCCCCAAACGGACTCCAGATCTGCCCTCCCAAAGAAGAACATGGCTTGGCGGCGGCTTGCTACCTCTTGAGCACTGCGTTGGTTTTCCTTTGAAGAGGAAAGGGTGATGCAACAAAGTAGCTTAAGTATTTCCCTCAGTTTTTGAGAACCAAGGTATCAATCCAGTAGGACGCCACACGCAAGTCCCTCGTACCTACACAAACAAATAAGAACCTCGCAACCAACGCGATAAAGGGGTTGTCAATCCCTTCACGGTCACTTACGAGAGTGAGATCTGATAGAGATAATAATGATAAAATGAATATTTTTGGTATTTTTATGATATAGATTGAAAGTAAAGATTGCAAAGTAAAAATAGATTGGAAACTTATATGATGGAAAATAGACCCGGGGGCCATAGGTTTCACTAGTGGCTTCTCTCAAGAAGCATAAGTATTATGGTGGGTGAACGGATTACTGTCGAGCAATCTATACCTACTAATAAAGCAAGGTGCGTTTCTCCAATTTTTTCATCCGTTCACCGTTAAAAGATTTTTTTTCCTATCCGAGGTGGTACTAAACTTTTTTCGTCATCTGTTAGCAAAGGAAAAATGATTTTTGCAGAATTACATGCGTGGGCCACGCGAGCTATGGCCCAGTAAAGTCAGCCCAGTTTTCCCTGCCCACGCAGCAAAAAATAATCATATTTCCCGCACAGTGCAACAAATACTTCAGTTACGCACAGGGTGCCCAAGACTCGGCGGCCCATTTCTGTGTGTGCTCTGTTCCAATTCTTTTCTGTTTCTTTCTCTTTGTAGTTCCTGTTTTTTTTATTTTTCCCATTCTATGTCTACTTTTCACTTTTTCTCTGAAATTCAAAATTTTCAAAAAATGTTTGCAATTTCAATTTTTATTCAAAATTTCATAAAATGTTACGAATTAAAAAAATGTGTTCCTATTCTAAAAAAATGTTTGAATTTTTTCAATTTTTATTCAAAATTTCGTAAAATGTTACCAATTAAAAATTGTGTTCCTATTCTAAAAAAATGTTTGGATTTCTTTTGTCATGCCAATAATTGTTCAAAATTTGAAAAATACTCCCATTTTTCTAAAAAAATGTTCTTATTTTAACAAACCAAGATTTACAATAAGTCATTTGACAAATGTTCCAAATTTGAAAAATATTTTGTTTTAGTGATATGTGCAAAAATTGAAAATAATATTTGCATTAAAGAAACACATTTTTCGAAATTCTTCCGAATTTTCAAAACATATTCCCGTTTTCAAAAATTGTTCACAACTTAAAAAATAATCGTATTGTTTGTAAATGTTCGTGTTTTAGGAAATTTATTTGAATTTCCAGAAATGTTCCGTTCAAATTTTTTGTTCTATACTTGTCTTAAAATCTATGGAATTTTCAAAAAAATTGTTCGTAATTTGGAAGATTTTTCATGTTGCCAATTATATTCGGTAATTCATGTTATGAATTCCAAAATTGTGTTCATTATAAAAAATGATTAAAATTTATTTTTTTTGTCATTCCGAATTTTAAAAATTATTCCAATTTTTTGAAAAAATATTTGTGTTTTTACGAATTTGTTGAAGATTTAGAAAATGTTAAAAATTTGAAAAATATTCTTCTTTTAGTGATATGTTGAGAAAGTTGAAAATGTTTTTTGCAATAAAAGACACATTTTCTAAATTTCTGTTATATGTTCAAAATATGTTCCCATTTTCCAAAATTGTAAACAAATTAAAAAATATCATACTTTATAAAATCTTCATGCTTTTAAGAAATGTTTGTGAATTTCAACAAATGTTCCCTTCAAAATTTTGTTCGTGTTTTTGAAAATGTACGGAATTTTCAAAACAATGTTCGTAATTTGGAAAATTGTTCATGTTGCCAAGTATATTTGGCAGTTAATAGTAATCAATGTCTGAAAAGATTAAAATATAAATAAAAATATTTTGAAGCGGACATTGCATTATATTCTTTAATGTTCACGCTGACCCTAGCAGGACGTGTTTGTTTGAGTGGCTAGGAACATGTGGTCGGGTCTTTAAGGTCGTGAGTTCGATCACTTCCATCCTGGACCTGCTCCGCATCTGGCACATCGAGCTAAGTCGGCTTGTTCAGAATAAGGGGTGCCATAAATTATTAACGGTGATAGCTTCCATATGCTAATAAAAAGAGAATATGCGGGTTAATTGTAATTCAAAGAAATTGTGGGCACGTGCCAATACAACATAATCTACCGGTTCGGCTCTAATTAAAGGGTGCCATGCTGAACTAGAGAATACGGGCATGTGGGGGTCTTGATCCATTCTTATATTGAGCTAGAGGCATGTAATTTTATTATCCCGTTGCAACGCACGGGCATGTGTGCTAGTTGATAGAAAAGCGAATAATTATGAGAATATCTAGGCATGATCATGTATATAAGCATCACGTCCGTGACAAGTAGACTGACTCCTGCCTGCATCTACTACTATTACTCCACATATCGAGCGCTATCCAACAAACATCTAGAGTATTAAGTTCATAAGAACAGAGTAATGCCTTAGGTAAGATGACATGATGTAGAGGGATAAACTCAAGAAATATGATATAAACCCATCTTTTTATCCTCGATGGCAACAATACAATACGTGTCATTTCCCTTTCTGTCATTGGGATCGAGCACCGCAAGATTGAACCCAAAGCTAAGCACTTCTCCCATTGCAAGAAAGATCAATCTAGTAGGCCAAACCAAACTGATAATTTTAAGAGACTTGCAAAGATAACCAATCATGCATAAAAGATTTCAAGGAAGAATCAAATATTGTTCATAGATAGACTTGATCATAAACCAACAATTCATCAGATCTCGACAAACACACCGCAAAAAGAGTAACATCGAATAGATCTCCAAGAAGATCGAGGAGAACTTTGTATTGAGATTCAAAGATAGAGAATAAGCCATCTAGCTACTAACAATGGGCCCGAAGGTCTGAAGTAAACTACTCACACATCATCGGAGGGGCCATGGAGTTGATGTAGGGGCCCTCCGTGATAAATGCCCCCTTCGGCGGAGCTCCGGAAAAGGCCCCAAGATGGGATCTGTCGGATTTCAAGTTCTGGCAGACCCTTGAGGTTCGAACACTGGGTGCGTGCAGAAATTTCGCCTTCTACCTACCTGCACCCCTCTGCCTCGCTAAGATCTAAGCTATGGAAAGAACGACACAAGACACACAGGGTTTATACTGGTTAGGGCCACCGTTGTGGTGTAATACCCTACTCCAGTGTGTGGTGTGGTGGATTGCCTCTTGGGCTGATGATGATGAGCAATACAAGGAAGAACAGCCTCGCGAGGGTCTGTTCTTGGCTGGGGGGATGAACTGCTAGGAGGAGTTCAGTCACCCTTCTCTCTCTCTCTCTCTCTCTCTCTCTCTCTCTCTCTCTCTTCTCGATTCTCTCTCTGATTTCGATCTCAATCTATTGATTACGATCCCCCTACCCTGTGGGTGGCTAGTCCTATTTATAGGCAAAGGCCCTGGGCCTCTTCCCAAATATTGAGCGGGAAGGGCGCCAACAATTGGCCATTTTGAAGGGGAACATCTAGTACACTTATCCTGACTAAAGTTGGTCCTCGCCTGCCAAAGGCTCTGGTGCTGACGCTGGCTTGGGCTCCAGAATGACTTCCTCCCTGCCATTGGACTGGTCTTGGTCTCGTTGCACCGAAACAGGTGCCTTTGCTTGATGCTCTCGCCTGCGCTTGCTCCCTTTGCACCAAAGAGGAAAGGAGGACACTGCGCGGCTGGCGCCCGCCTGGCGCCTTTGGTCGTCATGGCTTGCGTCACGGGCACCCCGTGAGGTACCCCGCCTTGATCTCTCCGCCTCCTCGCGAGCCAGCCTGATGAGACCGTGCTTGAGGAAGCTTCGTGTCGTTCGCCCCGCAAGGCTTGGCCCCTCACAAGGGTCTTGGGTCTGTGTTGATGAAGACGGGCCGTGCTGGGCCCCCTTTGAGCCACGCCGCATGCCGCAGGCAGGCAAGTCTGCGGACCCCCGTTCCTAGAACACCGACAGTAGCCCCCGGGCCCAAGGCGCGCCCGGACTTGGTCGTGTAGGAAGGCGAAAGGGCAAGAGCGAAGCGCCGCGGGCCCTAACAGCCTGCGGCCTTGGGCCCCGCGTGGCGGTTGACTGGACGTGGGCGCCTCAGTAACCGCGTGAGTTGATAAGGGAACGGCATCTGCCTAGGCTTTGCTTTTTTTCACTTTCTCCGGTTGCTGCTCAGATCCCCTTTCTTGCGCCTCTCCTTCCTTCCTCCAAAATTTCCAGATCTACTCCGACCGCGTGACCTAGGAAGCCATGGCGCCTCGTCAGTCCCTGGCCGGAGCTTGGTACTCGTTTGCCCTGGACTCGCCGAACGTGTCGGAGGCGAGCCTCGCCCGGTTGCGCCAGATGGCGGCAGCGCAGGGCATCGACGGGGCGAAGGTGTTCAAGGCCGGCTCCGCCACCCCTGAGGGCCAAGGGAGCACCTTCTATCCGTTCTTTGTAAGCGCCATTGCTGCTGGCCTGGTGCCTCCCTTCTCCGAGTTCTTCTTCTCTGTCCTCCGCCATTATAAGCTGCATGCTCTGCATCTCCACCCCAACTCCGTCCTTTTCCTGGTAATCTTCACCTATTACTGCGAGGCTCACGTAAGGGTGCAGCCTTCAGTGGCCTTGCTGCGCCACTACTTCTACCTGCGGACCTCTCGCGGTCCTACTTCCGCGTGCGCGAGCTTCATCGCGTACGGTGGCGCCATTGCCATTTCGAACCCCGGGAAAAGGATTGAGGGCTTCAGGAGCAAGTGGGTCTTGGCAGATGCTGGGCGCATCCACCCTCGGCTGATCATGCCGACGGAGCAACCCACGAGCTCCAGCGATTGGGGTCGAGCGGAGCTCGCGGACCCCCGCGCGAAGCTGGTGTTGGAGAAGATGGACGCGGATCTGAGGCCGGCCAACATGGTGGCGGCGAAACTGACCAGCGCGTCGCTGCTGAGAGAATTCCTGGAGCACCAGCTGGCTCCGCTTCGGCAGTACTCACTTCCGATGTGGAGGCCCCATCCGAGCCCCGCGGCCTTGGCCGCCGGAGATCTAGCTGCGGTCCTCCAATCTTTGGTCGGGGGCGAAGTGGCGAGGTTGGAGGGTGCTCCTACGCCCTTGTTCCTCCGCGACGACTAGGAGTAGGTAGTGGAGTCCATGCTCGTCTTCAACGGGGACGGGCCCGTGCCCATGGAAACTCCCGGGGAATGGGTGGACGTGTCCTCCGACGACTCCAGCGAAGAGGAGGAAGGAGGGAAGCGGGAAAAAGGGCCTGACTCCGAGGCGACTGACGGAGAGTCGAGGGCTCCCCTCCCCCAGTGCAGGCCCCGCATTCTCCGCCTCTCTCCGAGCGATGACGACGAGGATGATGATGAGCAGGACGGCGGGAGCTTGCCCCCGATCCCGAAGAAAGACAGGACCGGGCTGATCTCCCGCGGGTCTGCCCCGGCCTCGAGGCGGACCGCAGACGTGCCTTCAGCTTCCAAGCTTCCCGAGGTTGACCCTTCTAGCCGGCTTTCAGGCTTCAAATTTGGCCGGAGGCCACTTGAGCTCACTGGCGACGGCCCGTAAGCACTTGATTCTTGTCTTTATTTCTTGTTCTGCTTCTGAGGCTTGACGTCCGCATCTCTTGGATAGGCTAGCGCCCATAGCAAAGAAGCCGAAGGGAGCTCCTGAGGTTCCATCTGTGGCAGCGCCTCTGCCCGCGAAGGAAGGTGACCGCGACGCACGGGCTTCTCCTGCCCGGTCGTCCTCGTGAGGCCTGGCTGAGCCGGCTGGGGCGAGCTCAGCCCCCATGGCCCAAGTGACTCCCGAGGTGCCTTTGCCTGCTGCCGCCACTATAGCCGTTGGGGCGCAGCAGGCTCCGCCTCAGGATGCTATGGTCGCGCTGCCGCCTTCTCCTCCTACTCCATCGACTGTTGTCTCTCCGACTCCTCCTGCCATTCTGGATCGTGCTGCTGCTGAGCTGGACCGGCTGCGGCAGGATCTTCTTGGCGCCGACCCTCGCTTGGTGGCCGGGCGCTTCGAGTTGGCTTCAGGATGGATTCGCTCCGACACTTCGATTCGGGAGGTGCTGGTCCAGGCCTCGACGGCTTGCGATGAGGAGAGGCAGGCCGTCCTTGAGGCGAAGGCTGCTCGTGACGCAGCCCTAGGGGGGGTGGTCGACGTCCGTGGTCGCTGCAAGGCGCTGGAGGACGAGGTGCAAGGCCTGCGGGACCAGCTCGCGAAAGAGGTCCGCCTTCGCCAAGAGCAAGAAGAAGGCGTGAAGGCTTGCGAGGCGGCCGTCGAGGGCCGGGAGGCCAAGATCAGGAAGCGTCGCGACCGCCTAGGCACGCTGGAGCAGGAGTTGGGGGCGGGGAAGGTCGAGCTGGACGACAAGGCCCAGGTTCTTGCCGAGGACCGCGTGGCCTTCGCGGAGATGGAGGCGAAGGCTCGCTCCTCGCTGAGGATGCTTTGCGACAGCGGCCTGGAGAGCCCGCTGGCTGGCGCCGAGGACGGCCCCGCCAAGCTGCTTCCCTTCCTGGTTCGCGCTCTTGAAGATGTCGCCCTTGGCCTTGGCCCCACGGCCGAGGTCGAGGCGCGTGTCTTGTCTTCTGCAGCGCTGACGCGGGTCCTCACCCACATCTACCTTCGCGATCCCGGCGTCGACCTCGACAGCCCGCTGGAGCCAGTAAGCGGCGAGCGTGCCGCTGCCGCTGCCGAGGCCGTGAAGGGTCGCGCGGAGGCTCTGCTGGGGAAGTTCCGGGCCTTCAGCACCAAGCCGAAGCAAGGCGCTGCTGACCCCGCTGCTCCATGAGGCGAACCCACTTCGCGCTGCTCCACCGCCGACAAGTGACTCCGTTGTGGCTCCTGTCCTGCCTTTAATTCCTGCACATGTATCATTCCTCAGGGAGGCGTTTAAACTTGCGTTTGGCATTGAGATAACAGTGTGGACTGTAATATTTGATTTTGAATTCCTTGAAATTTACGCTTTTCCTTCCTACTTGCTTATGTTCTACGCCGGCAGAGCCCGGCCCCACGCATACCTCAGCCGCCGTTAGCCCCGACCAGAAACCAGGACGGGACCAAGGAGTGAGGGGTTACGTGACAAGTTAGGCTCCTAAGTCGCGATGCTCAGGAGTCCCCCTTGGCGCATGAACAGCAAGTAGGGAGGTGTGATGTGGGTGGATCTACCGTTCTACGTCTATAGAGCCCGGCCGCGCGCATACCTCAACCGCATTAGCCTTTCGGAACTAAGGAGTGAGGGGCTACGTGACCAGTTAGGCTCCTGAGTCGCGATGCTCAGGAGTCCCCCTTGATGCTCAAACAGCCTTCGTACCTTGGCTCCACTCAGGGAGAGACGTGCGACGAACCAGGCCCGGGGGGGCCTGGCAAGGTGGCGTGCGTCTGGGCGTGACCCAGGCGCAGCCCCCGTGCCCAGCCCCCTCGCGCGGCACTCCTAAGGGGAGGCATTACGATGAGGCTAGACACTGAGCTCTGGGCTCCCTGAGGTTGATGCGGCCCAGGGGCCGCCCTCAGTTGTTTATCACCAGCGCGGAGCATAGCGCTTCCGTATGTGTACGGGCATAGCCGCTCCTCGGCAGTGTCGTCAGCCAGCACGGAGCATGGTGCTTCCACGAGTACGTGGGAGGGGGCTCCCCTCCGGGAGGAGCCCCCGGGGCATGTACAGCCCCGCCCTGACACGTGGCTGGTATGGTAGGGCCTGGTGAGGTGTATCTGGGCACCCGTGAGCCAGCGCGGGACTCACGGGGCCCTACCTCTAGGCGGGTTGCGCCTGGCACTGGGCCTTATCTTGTGATGTGTCCCTGCAAATTTGGTTAGATGCCGGCACTCTACATCCTCGGGTCCCGACCCTCGAGCTGGTCTCAGCCGTTGCTGGTATGCCAGGTCGCGATGCCGTGGACAAGGCCAGACGGTGAGGGCTGGAGAGCCAGTAAGAGCCCTGAGTCATGATGCTCAGGTACCCCCCCTTTAACGTGCAAGTGGTCGGCATGGAGAAGAAGAGGTGCCGTGGACAGGCATCAAATAATCAAGCATGGTGGGTCGAATGCATAGCCGGAAATAAACGCAAAAGGGATACATGCCGCTGGGTCTGGCCCGAGCGACTTGGGGGATGATGCAGCCCGAGGGGCGCCCCCAACAAGGTAGGCTAGAAACATGAAATAAAAGAGATACATGCCGCAAGGACGGACCCACGCGGCCTGGGAATAATGCAGCCCTGGGGGGCGCCCCCAGCTGGAAATGAAACTTGAAAGATGTCACCTGATGATGTTGAGGACGAAGGAGTGTTGGTGTAGCAGACTCGGTGGGCTGCGGAAGCCGATCCTCACGAGCCCGCAGGCCCAGGGGCGTCGGGAGGCTCCGGAGGCGCTGGTGGCTCTTCGCGGACCATCTCCATCTCCGCCAGGGCTGCGGAACGCCTGGCCTCTTGAGCCTCCATGATGCCCCTCATGAGGCGCTGGTACGTGGCAGCCGCGTTCGGCAAGACGTAAGGCATGCGAACGTAGCTGTGGGGTGGACCTTCGCAGTGCCCCACTCGCGAGGGCCAGAGGCACTCCAGAGAGGCGACTCGATTGAGCCCTGGTATGTCGATGCAGACGCGCAGCCCACCATCCTCGCCTGGATGGGGAGCCACAGCTGGTAGGCGGTGGCCGCCTTTCATGACTCTTGACTCCTGTAGCTCCTGAATGGCCTTGCTGACAAACTCCTGAGGGTCTGGCTCTCCTTGCCTTACTCCTTCTTGAAGGAAATGTGCTTCGAAACACGCCTCCATGTGGTGCCCAAGCGCCTCCCTCGTGACCTTAGCCAGGTCGGTGGCCCTCCAAGGGAGAGCCCCCGAGCCCTGCCTGAGGAGGGCGCCGGGCGCGCTTTACTATGCGATGGAAGGAGGTTTCCCCTGGGCAGGCGCGGGCCCTGAGGGGCCTGCCTCTTGAGGGGCCGGGCCGGACGATGTCTTCTTCTTCTTGGGGGCGGTCTCGGGAAGCCTCCTGCTTCTGCAATCAGGGTCTTCCAGTGATGCGGCCTGGAAGGCTCGTTCCAGGGAACACACCGCGTCCTTCTCTTCATAGGGCACCGTGATGACTCCGCCACTTCCTGGCATCTTGAGGACGTTGTAGCTGTGGTGAGTTACGGCCATGAACTTGGCCAGCGCTGGGTACCCAAGGATGGCGTTGTACGGCAGGCGAATGTGAGCGACGTCGAAGTCGATGAGCTTGGTGCGGTAGTTGCTGCGTGCCTCGAAGGTGACAGGGAGGCGGACCTGCCCAATCGGGACCGTGGAGCCGTCGGTGACTCCGGAGAAAGGCTTGGTTGGCTGAAGCTGGTTGTAGGGCACATGGAGATTGTTGAATGTTTCCACGGACAGGACGTTGAGCCCTGCCCCGCCATCGATTAGGGTCCTGGTGACCACCACATTGTTGATGATTGGGGAACAAAGCATCGGGAGGACTCCGGTTGTGGCCGCACACTTGAGCTGATCTGCTGAGCTGAACGTGATGGCACACGCCAACCACCTGAGAGGGCGCGTGGCTTCCAGCTTGGGGAGGACTGCATTCACTTCGCGGGCGAACTGCTTGAAGATGCATTGAGAGGCTGGGGCTTGAGCCCCGCCCAGGATGCAGGCGACCGCGCACAGCTCCTGGAAGCCCCTAGCCCCCTCGTCCTGATGGCGGTCCTCGTTTCTCCTTGGCTGCGGCGGCAGCGGAGGGAGGCCTGCGTTGCCTTGCGGGCGATCCTTGCGAGGTTGATCCCTCCAGTCTCCCTCACGAGGCAGGTCTTGCCAGCGATCCTCGCGAGGTTGATCTCGCCACACTTGGCGCGGGCAGCGGTCTTGCCAGCGTCCTGCGTTCTTTCCTCCTCCTCGACCGTAGCCCCGGTCACCGCGGTCGGGGCGATGGCCGATCCTTCCTTCTCGCACGGCTCGGATCTCTTGACATTCGTTGGTGTTGTGGGTGTGGAGGTCGTGGTACACACAGTACCGACTGCCCTTGGAAGGTTCGGGCTGATCTTTGCCCCGCTTGGTGTCTGGTTCTGCCGCGAGCACGGCAGCCCCCTTGCGCTTCACATCCTTGGCCTTGGGCTTCTTCTCTTCTGGGTCTGCGGCAGGCAGCTCGAGGAGGGAGAGACTCCCTTCCTCAGCCCTGGCGCACTTGGTTGCCAAGTTGAACAACTCCAAGGAAGTGCACAGGTCTTCATGCATCGCTAGATCCTCCTTCATCTTGACATCACGCACGCCGTCGAAGAAGGCTGAGATGATGGCCTCCTCGGTCACCTTGGGAATCTTGAGGCGTGCGTTGTTGAAGCGCTGGATGTACTTCTGCAGGGTCGGCCGTGCCGTCGTAACGAGGAGGCAGGTCTGGCTTGAACTTGCCGGGCCACGCGACGCTGCGTACCTCGGTGGTGAAGGCACGGCAGCCTGCTGTGGCCACGGGAGGCCTTGGGTGGCGAAGAGCTTGGTCTTGCATGTCCCCGCGCGCTGCAGCTGGGAGCAGCGCGGGGTCTTGACGTGCGGGAGCAGGAGCATGGTCGCGACGTGTTGGAGCAGGGAGCGCCCGAGTAGCTTCTTGCGGGCGAGGGACTTCTTGGCAGCTCTGCTCTTGCTGCGTTGGCACCTGACGGAGCGGGTTCCGCCCAGGGGCCACGCGCCTTGGAGCCATGGCGCCTTCTTGAGGAGGAGGCGGCCGGGGCGCCGCCGAAGCTTCGTCGCCCGCGCGGGGCGGGGTGTGGTGCAGCGGAACGGACGGTGCAAGAGAGCCCCCTGCGGACAAGCTCGGCGACGCGATTGAGCCATTCTTTGTAGACATCGTCGACGGGACGGTAGCGCAGGAGCTCGTTTGCCGCGATGAGGGCAGCTTGAGCCTCCATGGGTGCGCGGAGCGCGCGGGACGAAGAACCCGCTGGGGTGAGCAAGGGAGTAGCGGTGCGGCCGTCTTGCCGCATGGACGGATGTTGAGACGACGCTTGCTGCTCGTCCCCCGTCGGGCTGGTGGCGGCATTGATGGCAGATGATGGGGAACGGCGAGGACGCCCGCCGACAGGAGCCGTCTGGGCAACGCGGGAAGCGAGAGCGGCCCGGCGCTCGGCGTGGGCCTGACGAGCGTCAGACATGGACACGATGTCGGAGGAGAACGGGGTGGTGGAAGACGAATTCCGGCGCACCCCTACCTGGCGCGCCAAATGTCAGATTTCGGGTTCCAGCAGACCCTTGAGGTTCGAACACTGGGGTGCGTGCGGAGATTTCGCCTTCTACCTACCTGCACCCCTCCGCCTCGCTAAGATCTAAGCTATGGAAAGAACAACACAAGACACACGGGGTTTATACTAGTTCGGGCCACCGTTGTGGTGTAATACCCTACTCCAGTGTGTGGTGTGGTGGATTGCCTCTTGGGCTGATGATGATGAGCAATACAAGGAAGAACAGCCTCGCGAGGGTCTGTTCTTGGCTGGGGGGATGAACTGCTAGGAGGAGTTCAGTCACCCTTCTCTCTCTCTCTTCTCGATTCTCTCTCTAATTTCGATCTCGATCTCTTGATTACGATCCCCCTACCCTGTGGGTGGCTAGTCCTATTTATAGGCAAAGGCCCTGGGCCTCTTCCCAAATATTGAACGGGAAGGGCGCCAACAATTGGCCATTTTGAAGGGGAACATCTGGTACACTTATCCTGACTAAAGTTGGTCCTCGCCTGCCAAAGGCTCTGGTGGTGACGCTGGCTTGGGCTCCACAATGACTTCCTCCCTGCTGTTGGACTGGTCTTGGTCTCGTTGCACCGAAACAGGTGCCTTTGCTTGATGCTCTCGCCTGCGCTTGCTCCCTTTGCACCAAAGAGGAAAGCAGGACACTGCGCGGCTGGTGCCCGCCTGGCACCTTTGGTCGTCATGGCTTGCGTCACAGGCACCCCGTGAGGTACCCCGCCTTGATCTCTCTGCCTCCTTGCGAGCCAGCCTGATGAGGCCGTGCCTGAGGATGCTCCGTGTCGTCCGCCCCGCAGGCTTGGCCCCTCACGATGGTCTTGGGTCTATGTTGATGAAGACGGGCCGTGCTGGGCCCCCTTTGAGCCACGCCGCAGGCCGCAGGCAGGCAAGTCTGGGGACCCCCGTTCCCAGAATGCCGATAGGATCTCTTGGTTACAGAAGGTTGCGGCGGTGGAAATAGGGTTTCGTGGTGCTCCTGGATGTTTTCGGGGTATGTGAACATATATAGGAGGAAGAAGTAGGTCGGTTGAGCCACGAGGGGCCCACGAGGGGGAGGGTGCGCCCCCTGCCTCGTGGACTACTCATCCGTTTCTTGACGTCCACTCCAAGTCCTTTGGATCACGTTTGTTCCAAAAATCACGCTCCCGAAGGTTTCATTCCGTTTGGACTCCGTTTGATATTCCTTTTCTATGAAACACTGAAATAGGCAAAAAACAGCAATTTGCATTGGGCCTTGGGTTAAGAGGTTAGTCCCAAAAATAATATAAAAGTGTAAAATAAAGCCCATTAACATCCGAAACAGATAATATAATAGCATGGAACAATAAAAAATTATAGATACATGGGAGATGTATCAAGCATCCCCAAGCTTAATTCCTGCTCGTCCTCGAGTAGGTAAATGATAAAAACAGAATTTCTGATGTGGAATGCTTTGTAGCATGTTCTTCAATGTATTTTTCTCTATTGTGGCATGAATATTCAGATCCGAAAGATTCAAGATAAAAGTTTATTGTTGACATAAAAATAGTAATACTCCAAGTATGCTGATCAAGCAATTATGTCTTATCAAAATATCATAGCCAAAGAAAACGTATCCCTACAAAATCATATAGTTTGGCCATGCTTCATTTTCGTCACACAAAATGCTCCCATCATGCACAACCCCGATGACAAGCCAATCAATTGTTTCATACTTAGCCTTTTCAAACTCTTTCAACTTTTATGCAATATATGAGCGCGAGCCATGGACATAGCACTATGGGTGGAATAGAATATGATGATTGAGGTTGTGTGAGAAGACAAAAAGGGAGAAAGTCTCACATTGACGCGGCTAATCAGTGGGCTATGGAGATGCCCACCGATTGATGTCAATGCAAGGAGTAGGGATTGCCATGCAACGGATGCACTAGAGCTATAAATATATGAAAGCTCATCAAAGAAACTAAGTGTGTGTGTGCATCCAACTTGCTTGCTCACGAAGACCTAGGTCATTTGAGGAATCCCATCATTGGAATATACAAGCCAAGTTCCATAATGAAAAATTCCCACTAGTATATGGAAGTGACAAAATAAGAGACTCTCTATCATGAAGATCATGGTGCTACTTTGAAGCACAAGTGTGGAAAAGGATAGTAACATTATCCCTTCTCTCTGTTTCTCTCTTTATTTTGTTTGGTCCTTTTTTATGGCCTCTTTTTTTCGTCCGGGGTCTCATTCTGACTTGTGGGGGAATCATAGTCTCGATCATCCTTTCCTCAGATGGGACAATGCTCTAATGATGATCATCACACTTTTATTTACTTACAACTCAAGAATTACAACTCGATACTTAGAACAAAATATGACTCTATGTGAATGCCTCCGGCGGTGTACCGAGATTGCGATGAATCAAGAGTGACATGTATGAAAATTTGAGCATGGTGGCTTTGCCACAAATACGATGTCAACTACATGATCATGCAAAGCAATATGACAATGATGATGCGTGTCATAATAAATGGAACGATGGAAAGTTGCTTGGCAATATATCTCGGAATGGCTATGGAAATGCCATAATAGGTAGGTATGGTGGCTGTTTTGAGGAAGATATAAGGAGGCTTATGTGTGATAGAGCGTATCATATCGCGGGGTTTGGATGCACTGGCGAAGTTTGCACCAACTCTCAAGGTGAGAAAGGGCAATGCCTAGATACCGAAGAGGCTAGCAATGATGGAAGGGTGAGAGTGCGTATAATCCATGGACTCAACATTAGTCATAAAGAACTCACGTACTTATTGCAAAAATCTACAAGTCATCAAAACCAAGCACTACGCGCATGTTCCTAGGGGGATAGATTGGTAGGAAAAGACCATCGCTCATCCTTGACCGCCACTCATAAGGAAAGCAATCAAACAACACTCCATGCTTCAAATTTGTCACACAATGTTTACAATACGTGCATGCTACGGGACTTGCCAACTTCAACACAAGTATTCATCAATTTCGCAATTACTCAACTAGCATACCTCTACTATTACCACCTTTGTATCTCAAAACAATATATCAAGCATCCAACTTCTCTTAGCATTTAAGATTTATAACCAAAGTGAATTACCATGCTGTCCTAAAGGTCTCTCAAAATGATATAAGTGAAGCATGATAGATCAATTAATTCTATAAAATAGAACCACCGCCGTGCTCTAAAGATATAAGCGAAGTGCTAGAGCAAAAATTATCCAACTCAAAAGATATAAGTGAAGCACATAGAGTATTCTAATAAATTCCAATTCATGTGTGCCTCTCTCAAAAGGTGTGTAAAGTAAGGATGATTGTGTTAAACTAAAAGTCAAATACTTAAATCATACAAGACGCTCCAAGAAAAACACATATCATGTGGCGAATAAAAATATAGCTCCAAGTAAAGTTACCGATGGGCGAAGACAAAAGAGGGGATGCCTTCCGAGGCATCCCCAAGCTTAGGCTTTTGGCTGTCCTTGGATTTTACCTTGGGGTGCCTTGGGCATCCCCAAGCTTAGGCTCTTGCCACTCCTTGTTCCATAATCCATCAAATCTTTACCCAAAACTTGAAAACTTCACAACACAAAACTTAAAAGAAAATCTCGTGAGCTCCGTTAGTAAAAGAAAACAAACCACCACTTCAAGGTACTGTAATGAACTAATTATTTATTTATATTGGTGTTAAACCTACTGTATTCCAACTTTTCTATGGTTCATAAACTCTATTACTATCCATAGATTCATCAAAATAAGCAAACAACACACGGAAAACAGAATCTGTCAAAAACAGAACAGTCTGTAGTAATCTGTAGGTTTCGAATACTTATGGAACCCCAAAAATTCTAAAATAAATTGCTGGACATGAGTAATTTATCTATTAATCATCTTCAAAAATAATTAACTAAATAGAACTCTCCAATAAAAAATGGCAGCATATCTCGTGAGCGCTAAAGTTTCTGTTTTTTTATAGCAAGAACGCAAAGACTTTCCCCAAGTCTTCCCAAAGGTTCTACTTGGCACAAACACTAATTAAAAGGATAAAACCACATCAAAACATAGGATAGATGAATTATTTATTACTAAACAGAATCAAAAAGTAAGAAACAAAAATAAAATTGGGTTGCCTCCCAACAAGCGCTATCGTTTAACGCCCCTAGCTAAGCATAAAAGCAAGGATAGATCTTGGTATTACCATGATAATGATAAGGTAAATCGCGAAAACTCATCTCTTACTCCCTATGTTCAGCAGCAAGCTTTCTTTGTGTCAAGAAAAAGTAATCAAAAGGGCTAAATTTAATGGGACAAAAGTCCCCAAGATCAATCTCGGGAGGTGTTGGTTCCTCCTTTGGCCCCTCATATTGCACAACCAATTCATCATTATAACCATTCTTTTGGCAAAAGGTCATGAGCTTTTGTTCAAGGGAAAAGCCTAGCCCATTGTTCTGGATAGCAAAATTATCATTAAGTTCAGAGATCCTATTAACAAGAACATCGGTAGGAACCTTTTTTCTAAGGTTTTCATTAAAAGCAACATGATCTAGAGATCGTAAACGCATAATGTCTTCTTGATAAACAGGATTGCTTCTATGGGAGGATGGCCAGCATCCACCCTATAATGCGCAAAAATTTCATTGGCTTCTTTTATTATAAATCTGAACTCATTAGCTCAAAAGATGGTTGCTGCTCGCTTAACAGAAGAATGTTCAATATTAGAAAATTCTAGAAAAATCCTTTGTATGGAAGGATGCATATGTAAAAATTGTCTTTCAAGTTCAACTATGAGCTAAGATATAGCATCCGCGAGACTACTAGTTTTATGAAGGATAGATGCGCTTATGGTGGTCAAAGAACTGGCACAAGTAAAGAAATCTTGAATAACTCACTTCCCAATAATATTGCCGCTACCAATCTGAAACCTTTTAGTGTGTAAAATAGTGGAATTTTCAAGAGGATCATCAATAGCATCAAAGTTTTCCATATGATTATCCTTATCAACGATAACCTCCCAAGTTTCAGACATGAAGGCAACAAATAGCAAAAAGAACAAGCACACAGAAGGCAGGAAGGAAAAAGAGGCGAACAGAAAAGAGGGCGAATAAACCGGCAAGGGTGAAGTGGGGGAGAGGAAAACGAGAGGCAAATGGAAAATAATGTAATGCGAGGGATAAAAATTTGTGATGGGTACTTGGTATGTCTTGACTTGTGCGTATACTCCCCGGCAATAGCACCAGAAATCCTTCTTGCTACCTCTTGAGCACTGCGTTGGTTTTCCCTTGAAGAGGAAAGGGTGATGCAGCAAAGTAGCGTAAGTATTTCCCTCAGTTTTTGAGAACCAAGGTATCAATCCAGTAGGAGGCCACACGCAAGTCCCTCATACCTACACAAACAAATAAGAACCTCGCAACCAATGTGATAAAGGGGTTGTCAATCCCTTCACGGTCACTTACGAGAGTGAGATCTGATAGAGATAATAATGGTAAGATAAATATTTTTGGTATTTTTATGATATAGATTGAAGGTAAAGATTGCAAAGTAAAAATAGATTGGAAACTTATATGATGGAAAATAGACCTGAGGGCCATAGGTTTCACTAGTGGCTTCTCCCAAGATAGCATAAGTATTATAGTGGGTGCTCGAATTACTATCGAGCAATTGATAGAAAAGCGAATAATTATGAGAATATCTAGGCATGATCATGTATATTGGTATCACGTCCATGACAAGTAGACCGACTCCTGCCTGCATCTACTACTATTACTCCCCACATCGACCGCTATCCAGCATGCATCTAGAGTATTAAGTTCATAAGAACATAGTAACGCCTTAGGTAAGATGACATGATGTAGAGGGATAAACTCAAGCAATATGATATAAACCCCATCTTTTTATCCTCGATGGCAACAATACAATACGTGTCCTTTCCCTTTCTGTCATTGGGATCGAGCACCGCAAGATTGAACCCAAAGCTAATCACTTCTCCCATTGCAAGAAAGATCAATCTAGTAGGCCAAACCAAACTGATAATTCGAAGAGACTTGCAAAGATAACCAATCATGCATAAATGATTTTAGAGAAGAATCAAATATTGTTCATAGATATACTTGATAATAACCCCACAATTCATCGGATCTCGACAAACACACCGCAAAAAGAGTTACATCGAATAGATCTCCAAGAAGATCGAGGAGAACTTTATATTGAGAAAGAGAGAGAAGTAGCCATCTAGCTACTAACTATGGACCCGAAGGTCTGAAGTAAACTACTCGCACATCATCGGAGGGGCCATGGAGTTAATGTAGAGGCCCTCCATGATCAATGCCCCCTCCGGCGGAGCTCCGGAAAAGACTACAGAAGGTTGCGGTGGTGGAAATACACTACAAGAAATATGTCAATTAGTGACCTTCTGTCAGTGACCCTAGAAGAATTGGTCATAGATCTATGACCATTTCAGACCAATTGGTCAAAAGCTGTTCGGGGGGCTCCAAACCCTAAACTATAACGTCCATTTTGGTCAGAAAGGTCATAATTTCCTTACACAAAATGGTCATAAAGCAGATAGCACTGGTCCGCTGCCTTATTTCTAGCTGATCACGACCAATATAGATGGTCATAACCTTGTAAATTGTGGTGGGTTGCTATGACTAGGCGCCACCTCATCAGTTTTGCCTATGTGTCATGTCCATGTGTCAGTTTTTGCCCTAGGTTGTGAAGCAACCTATATTTCTGTCATTCCCAAAATTCCCAAAAAATCTCATAAATTCTTTGGGTCATATCTTTGTCAAATATGTACAAAACCTTCCTTGCCTAGTTCAAAAATAATTCAACAATATTCATTTTCCTATTCTGTTTAGAAAAACACTTTGTGAAGGAAGTGCTATTTATATATTCTTGATTACCCTCAAAAATTTTGGGCACTATTTCCTATCCAAATCATTGCCTCATGACAAAATTAAGCTCCATTTGCCCAGTAAATCTTCCTTTGTGAATTTCCAAAGTTTTTGTCCACCTAGAAGCATTGTGAAGGAAGTACCACCTAGGATCCTCCTTTTGAACTGAAAATTTGTGAAGACATTCTTCTTAGTAGATAATCATCCTCGGCCAAAACACACGCCCATTGGCCATGTGCATTTCCCGTACCGCTAATCAAACACTTGGCTGGTAATTCATCTTTGAGCATAGTTCGGTCTCCTCATGAGAATCTTATGTTGTAATTTTCTTCCTAGCACCTAACTAGGGAGTGCCCAGCCCACTAGACATGCCTAGGCTGCCCAGAACACACGGTAACGCCACGGTCACGCGGTGACCACGCGGCGGGCATGCGAGCTTACGCGCTCTAGAGTTGGGTCCCTCAGCCACCGTACAAACCTCGATGTCTCGCCACCAAACCATGTATTTTTGATTAAATAGATACTTATGTACCTAGAAATAATTTTTGGAAAATATAAAGAGCAAACTATGAGGCAGTTGCAGCTCAAATTTGACCCGCTTCCTGCTGAATCGGCGGGAATTTGTCTTTTTCACGAGAGGTGGATCAAAACTTTTGACACCCAACCATTTTTTCAATTCTGCATTAAATATGTCCTAGTATTTTTATAAAATTGGTTAGGTCCAATTTTGCAACAAATATATGGTAGGTCCTTCACAAAAAAAACTCATTTCGGGCACTCGGAAAATGGAAAATGTATTTTCCGTGAAAAGAAAATGAAAACTCCCTTAGGCAACATTGTTTGGAATTCCAAGATGCAACCTTGTGCACAATATGAGATCATTTGAACAAACTATGCCATGAATGTGGCCATAAGATTGATCATTTGGCTTGAAAGCCATGAATCTTCACGCATGGTAGCTCGTTTCTGAGAACACTTTTTTTAAATAATTATCATATTGCAAGTTTATTATTTTTCCTGAAACTTGGTCACATATAATGACACAATGCGAAGGTTTTCCAATTTTTTGATTTTTTTGAATTTTTTATGCCCGTTTCAAAATGCGGTCAAAACGACGGGCTTGACCGTTCCTAGCTAGTGGTTGAATCTTGGAAAAAATTGATACTTCTCTTATTAAATAGATACTTATGTACCTAGAAATCATTTTTGTAAAAAATAAATAGCAAACTATGAGGCAGCTACAGTTCAAATTTGACCCGCTTCCTATTGAACTGGCGGAAATTTGTCTTTTTCACCAGAGATGGATCAAAGCTTTTGTCACCCCAACCATTTTGTCGATTGTGCATTAAATATGTCCTAGTATTTTATAAAATTGATTTGGTCCAATTTTGCAACAAATATATCGTAGGTCCTTCACAAAAAAACTCATTTTGGGCACTCGGAAAATGGAAAATGAATTTTTTGTGCAAAGAAAATGAAAACTCCCTTAGGCAACATTGTTTGGAATTCCAAGATGCACCCTTGTGCACAATATAAGATCATTTGAACAAACTATGCCATGAATGTGGCCATAAGATTGACCATTTGGCTTGAAAGCCATGAATCTTCACGCATGGTAGCTCGTTTCTGAGAACACTTTTTTAAATAATTGCCGTATTGCAAGTTTATTATTTTTCCTGGAAACTTGGTCACATATAATGATACAATGCGAAGGTTTTCCAATGTATTTATTTTTTGAATTTTTTATGCCCGTTTCAAAATGCAGTCAAAACGGCGGGCTTGACCGTTCCTAGCTAGTGGTTGAATCTTGGAAAAAAATTGATGCTTCTCTTATTAAATAGATACTTATGTACCTAGAAATGATTTTTGTAAAAAATAAATAGCAAACTATGAGGCAGCTACAGTTCAAATTTGTCCCGCTTCCTATTGAATCGGCAGAAATTTGTCTTTTTCACCAGAGATGGATCAAAGCTTTTGACACACAACCATTTTGTCGATTGTGCATTAAATATGTGCCTCCGTCGCTGACCCTTCCATCTCCTGCTCCCCAACCCGCCACCCCTACCCACCCACCGGCGAACCTCGCTCCAGGGCTCCACCAGCGCTCTCACCCACCCATCGGCCGCCTCGCTCCCAAAATCCGCTCTTCTCACCGCCGCCGCCACCCCACCACAATTATAACACCCTCGATGCGACTATAGCTCCCACGTGTCGAGGCATGACTTAGAGACATAATCGAATTGAAGGCATATGTCGCAAGTAAGGTAATCTTTACAACAACCCATGTAATATAATCATAAAGGGGAAATAACATAGTTGGTTTACACTCGCCACGTCAATCAAGGTACATAAATAACATTACATCATCCAAACACTCATGGCCCGACTACGATGCCAAAATAAAAGATAACCCAACATGCGACACGGTCCCGATCACCCCCAACTGGGCACCACTACTGATCATCAGAAAAAGAAACATAATAACGTTGAGAGTCCTCGTCGAACTCCCACTTGATCTCGAGCGCGTCACCTGGAGCGGAATCATCAGGCCCTGCATCTGGTGTAATAGTAATCTGTGAGCCACAGGGACTCAGCAATCTCGCACCCTCGCGATCAAGACTATTTAAGCTTATAGGTAAGGCAAGGTAAAAACAAGTGGAGCTGCAGCAAGCGACTAGCTTATATGGTGGCTATCCTGTTCGCAAAAGAGAGCGAGAAGAGGAGGCAAAGCGCGAGCGAGAAACTAGAGAGCAACCTGCGCAAGCATTACTCCAACACCGTGTCCACTTCCCGGAATCTGCCGAGAAGAGGCCATCACGGTAACACACTCAGTTGATTCATTTTAGTTAAATTAAGGTTCAAGTTATCTACAACCGGACATTAACAAATTCCCATCTGCCCATAACCGCGGGCACGTCTTTCAAAAGTTCAAATCCCTACAGGGAGTCCCAACTTAGCCCATGAAAAGCTCTCACGGTCAACGAAGGAATAGACCTCCTCCCAAGACGTTCCGATCAGACTCGGTATCTCGGTTCTTCAAGACACTTCGACAGGTTAAAACAAGACCAACAACACCGCCCGAATGTGCCGACAAATCCCGATAGGAGCTGCACATATCTCGTTCTCAGGGCACACTCAGATGAGACATCCTACGAGTAAAACCAACCCTCAAGTTGACCCGAGGTGGCCCCGCAGTCTACTCGGTCGGACCAACACTCAAAGGAGCACTGGCCCGGGGGGTTAAATAAGATGACCCTGGGGCTCCGAAAACCCAAGGGAAAAAGAGGCTAGGTGGCAAATGGTAAAACCATGGTTGGGCATTGCTGGAAAAGCTTTAATCAAGGCGAACTATCAAAGGGTTCCCATTATAACCCAACTGCGTAAGGAACGCAAAATCCGGGAACATAACACCGATATGACGGAAACTAGGGCGACAAGAGTGGAACAAAACACTAGGCGAGAGGCCGAGCCTTCCACCCTTTACCAAGTATATAGATGCATTAAGATAACATGGCAATATAATGATATCCCAACAAGTAAATAAATGTTCCAAAAAGGAACGGCTTCCAATCTTCACCTACAACTAGCAACGCTATAAGAGGGGCTGAGCAAAGCGGTAACATAGCCAATCAACGATTTGCTAGGACATGGTGGGTTAGAGGTTTGACATGGCAATTTGGGAGGCTTGAAAGCAAAAGGTAGGCATCATAGCATTGGCATAGCAAAAGAGCGAGCAAACTAGCATAGCAAAGATAGTAGTGATTTCGAGGGTATGATCATCTTGCCTGCAAAGTTGTCAGAGTTGACTGGATCCTCGAAAGCAAACTCAATGGGCTCCTCGTTAGCGAACTCGTCTCCCGGCTCTACCCAAACAAGACAAACAAGCAACAAGGACACAATCAACCACGTTGAAGGATCAACCAATATGACGCAAGGATGGTATGCTATGCGGGATGCGATGCGGGATGCATATGCAAGAATTGATAAGGGATGCAATGAACCTGGCCTCAACTTGGAAATCCAAGTGTGCCACTGGAAAGATGAGATGAAATAGCTTGAAAACAATATAAAGAATGCCGGAATCGGAGTTACGGTTTGGAAATGGCAAGCGATTCAAATATGACACCGGTCTGCGATTTACAGCAAGTAGTCATCTAAATGCAATGAGATGAACATGCAACAGCACCCAAACATGACAAAAAAGGACATGGCAGGGATGCATGCAAGATGCTTGACAAAAATCTAGCACTGAGCTATGGCCAAATCATCCATTAACAGCTTCAAACAAGCATGGCAAAAATGCATATGGCAAACAGATCTCAGACTTAGTGAAATTAACACTTGTCTGGAATTTCAGATCAGGTAGCCCTCTTCGGAGCCACAAAACTACATGCTACAGGACCTGAACATGGCAAAGTAAAATATGGCATGGAGCTACTCAAAAAGCTTAACAAAAGTCCCTTATTGACCTTGAGCCAAAAGGGATCAGAAAATACATTTGCAAGCATGTGAACATGGCAAAACCATAATCAGTTCTCAGACTTAGTGAAAACTGGCACATGCTGAAACATAACTCAAGTAGGCATGTTTATGAGCTCGATGCACTCACTACGGAGCAATTCATGAAAAGCTAAGCATACATCTATCAAGAACACACAAAATTCAATCTAGACATGGCAAGAACAATAACATAGCATGCACGGATCAACTACAAAAACATCGGCAAAATTGCAAACAAGTTGACAATCTGCCCAGATTCACAAAGTAGCAAAAGTAGAACTCGATTGACTCAAGCTAGGGTGCTCGATAATTGCAAACAAAGACATGGATGGATAGAGAACTACAAGATTAACAAAACATCCTTACTGATCATCCTCAAAAGAGGCACGAATCACTAGGAAACAACATGAACATATGGCCATATGAAATAAACAGATCAAGGACTTGGTGGAATTGCTAAGTCCCTGAAATCAGCACTACCAAGTGCCTCACTTTGCAAGCTCGTGCTAGTCACCACACACATCACAAAAATACATGGGTTGCACCCTTGGAAAGATGGAAAAACCCTTAACAAAACATATGTAGAGCTCATGGGCATATCATGCACACAATAATCATGGCAAAAATGACAAATACGCAAATGGAGTAGCAGATCTGACAATAATCTCAAGTAGCCCTCTTCTAACAGCATTCCGGGCATCAAGATGAACTCAAATGAAAATGATGCAATGGAATGAAATGATGTACCCTCTGAGATGAACATTTTGATATGCTATATGCCCAAATCGGAGCTATGGATGCAAAGTTACGACATGATGAACAGGGCAACATGAGCTAGGGTTTCGGGAGAAAGTCAACCAAGGAGATATTTTCAGATCTAGATCTGGAGTTCGTCGGCACGGATCTCGAGGTTCAACATCGCCGGAGAGGACGCCGGTGGCCGGACTTGACGCGGGGGCGGCCGGAGACGACGAGGAGGACGACGGAGGGCGGCGGGGTCGCCGGAGCTCGGTCGCCGGCGCGTGGCGGCGCCAGCTGGCGGGAGCGGCACGGCGGGGCCCTGCCTGAGCGGTGGTGCGGTGGCTTGCGCTCGCCGGCGCAGAGCAAGGCGGCGGCGGGAGGTAGGAGAAGGGCGGCGGGGCGCGGGCGCCGGTTCGGGCCCTTGGCGGCCGGCTGCGGGCCGGGCGGGCCGCGACGGTGGGAGGAGGCGGCCGGCCACGTGGCGCCTCTTGATTGGCGCGGGCAGCGGTGGTGACTTCGTCCGGCGGCGGCCGGACGTGTCCGGTGGCGGCGGGACGATTTTAGGTTTTTGGACGAGGGGGATCCGGATTTTGGGGAAGGGGTATATATATAGGCATAGAGGGAGCTAGGAGAGTCCAAATGAGGTGCGGTTTTCGGCCACGCGATCGTGATCGAACGCTCTAGATGATGGAGCAGGTTTAGGTGGGTTTTGGGCCAAATTGGAGGGGTGTTGGGATGCAACACACACGAGGCCTTTTCGGTCCCTCGGTTAACCGTTGGAGTATCAAACGAAGTCCAAATGATACGAAACTTGATAGGCGGTCTACCGGTAGTAAACCAAGGCCGCTTGGCAAGTCTCGGTCCAATCCGGAAATGTTTAATCCCCACACACGAAAGAAAGCTAGAAATGACCACCGGAGGAGAACGAAGCGCCGGAATGCAAAACGGACAACGGGGAAAATGCTCGGATGCATGAGATGAACACGTATGCAAATGCAATGCACCTGATGACATGATATGAGATGCATGACAACCATAACAACACACAGAGACAAAAACCCAAACCCTAGAAAATAAAATAACTTAACGCCAGAAACGGCAAGAGTTGGAGTACAAATTGGGAAAGTTACATCCGGGGTGTTACAACACTCCACCACTACGAAAGGATCTCGTCCCGAGATCTAGGACTGAAAGAACGCCGGGTACTCAGAACGGAGGTGATCCTCGCGTTCCCAGGTAGCTCCACGATCGGAATGGTGTGACCACTTGACTTTGAGGAATTTGATTTACTTGTTGCGAGTCTTGCGTTCAGTCTCTTCGAGAATAGCAACTGGGTGCTCACGATAGGAAAGATCTTCTTGGAGCTCAATGTCCTCGAAGTTGACGATGCGGTCAGGAGTCTTGAAGCACTTTCGGAGCTGAGAGACATGGAACACATCATGAACATTTGCAAAGTTTGAAGGAAGCTCGAGTTGATAGGCGAGATCGCCTCTCTTGCTGACAATCTTGAAAGGTCCCATGTATCTAGGGGCAAGCTTCCCTTTGATACCGAAGCGACGAGTACCTTTCATAGGAGAGACACGAAGGTAAACATGATCTCCGATCTCGAAAGCCAAATCACGGTGCTTACTATCATAGTAGCTCTTCTGGTGGGATTGGGCTTCTTTGAGGTTATCTCGAATGACTTTGCACGTTTCTTCTGCCTCTGTGATTAAGTCATTTACAAGAAGCTGACGTTCACCGGTTTCAGACTAGTTGAGAGGGGTACGGCACTTCCTGCCATACAGAATTTCAAAAGGGGCCTTGCCCGAACTTGCTTGAAAACTGTTGTTGTAGGAGAATTCAGCATAAGGAAGACAATACTCCCACTTCATGCCGAAGGAGATCACACAAGCCCTGAGCATATCTTCAAGAATCTGGTTGACATGCTCGACTTGACCGCTAGTTTGAGGATGGAAAGCTGTGCTGAAGCGGATGTTGGTGCCCATGGCCTTCTGAAAAGAATCCCAAAACTTGGAGGTAAAGATGCCGCCACGGTCTGAAGAGATCACTTGTGGGATACCGTGCAGAGAGACAATCCGAGAGGTATAGAGTTCCGCCAATTGAGCTGCAGTGATCGACTCTTTGATAGGCAGAAAGTGAGCCACTTTGGTGAGTTTGTCGATGACAACGAATATAGCATCATTGCCACGCTTGGACTTTGGAAACCCAGTCACTAAGTCCATCTCAATGTGGTCAAACTTCCATTCTGGAATGGCAAGAGGTTGGAGGAGACCAGCTGGCCTTTGGTGTTCTGCCTTCACTCTTCTGCGGACATCACACTCATTCATGAATTGAGCAATCTCTCGCTTCATTCGAGTCCACCAATAAGCATGCTTGAGGTCCTGATACATCTTCGTACTCCCAGGGTGGATGGAGAGGAGAGAATTGTGAGCCTCGTTCATGATCACTTTACGAAGGTCACCTTTGGGTACAACAATACGATCCTCGAAGAAGAGAGTGTCCTTGTCATCAAGGCGGTAGCACTTGTACTTGGGTTGACTCTTGGCAATCCCAATCTTCACCTTTTTCACCATAGCATCAAGAAGCTGGGCTTGGCGAATCTGGTCTTCCAAGGTAGGAGAGACTTGAAGGTTGGCGAGGAAACCTTGAGGAACAAATTGCAGATTAAGTTTGCGGAAAGCTTCACAAAGCTCGGGTTGATAAGGCTTGAGAATCAGACTGTTGCAATAAGCCTTCCTGCTCAAAGCATCAGCAATCACATTGGCCTTGCCTGGAGTATACTCGATACTCGGATTATATTATTGAATCATTTCAACCCATTGAGTTTGCCTGAGGTTGAGATTAGGCTGAGTGAAGATGTACTTGAGACTCTTGTGATCAGTGAAAATGTCCACTTTTCTTCCCAATAGAAGATGTCTCCAAGTCAAAAGAGCATGCACAACTGCCGCTAACTCGAGATCATGAGTGGGGTAGTTCTTCTCATTAGGCTTCAACTGGCGAGAGGTATAAGCAAGAACTTTCTTCTCTTGCATCAACACTGCGCCAAGACCTTGGAGAGAGGCATCACAAAAGACCTCGTACGGTTTGGATTCATTAGGCGGAGTCAGAACTAGAGCAGTGATCAATTTCTCTTTCAAAGTGTTGAAAGCAATGTCACACTCCGGAGACCAAATGTACTTGACATGCTTCTGGAGAAGATTAGGGAGAGGCTTCACGATCTTAGAAAAGTTTTCAACGAATCTTCGGCAATAGCTTGCGAGACCGAGGAAGCTACGGAGTTGCTTCACGTTCTGAGGAGGTTCCCAATTCACAATTGCAGACACCTTCTCAAGATTCACGGCAATGCCCTTGGCAGAGATGATATGACCAAGATAAAGAACCTCATCGAGCCAAAATTCGCACTTGGAGAACTTGGCGTAGAACTGATGTTCTCTGAGCTTATCAAGAACCAAACGCAAGTGCTTGGCATGATCTTCCTTGTTCTTCGAGAAAACCAGAATGTCGTCGAGATAGACCAAAACGAAGTCATTGGTGTAGGCGTTGAAGATGAAGTTCATCATGCGAGAGAAAGTTGGAGGAGCATTGACGAGGCCAAAAGACATGACAGTGTATTCATATGAACCATAGCTTGTCCTGAAAGCCGTCTTGGGAATATCTTGCTCACGGATTCGAATCTGATGATAACCCATACGGAGATCAAGCTTGGAGAATAGTTGGGCACCTTTGAGTTGTTCGTACAGCTCGTTGGAGCCATCCTGAAGAGGTTGACATCCATTAGCACATCGATAGACAAATATTGAAGCTGAATCCAACGGAATGAAAATTGCAACATATAGTCTTCACATCCGAACAAAATGAACGAATGCATTCCTCTTGAAATGGTCACATATCCATAAATTGAGAAGCCACGTAGAATTAAGGTAGAGAAATAAATCAACAAGGTACGGATCAAGAACGAATAATCGGTAAGAAATCCCAATCTCAAACCAATATCCGTGGAAGAAGAACTAGAGCTACAAGAATTCCCACCTATGAAACTCCCGAACCTTTCCGGTTATGCAATCAGGTGTTGGGGATATAGGGGAAGCATAATATCTCACCCAATTCTGGCAAATCCTACATCCAGTTGTCTCCATCCTTCAACACATAACCGAGAAAAACTTCGGAAACCATCTACCTCAACTTTCGAAAAGCATCCGTTATACAAGTTATGGCGATACTCCTGAACTCCCGCCCCAGTACTGGGTGGCGTCGAGGTTATCTCACCAACGAACTTCATAAAAGAGATTTTCGATGTCGGCGTACTAAACTCAGGTATTCCAGAACTGCAACGATAAAATTATGATGACAACACCTCAGAGCTCAACTTCTAGGGACACTTCCACAAAACCCCTGACAGGAGGCACCAAGACAATGTTCTCATCATAAAACCATCGGAACGATTCCAAGATACCCGCGTGATCTAAAATTTTTTTAGTGAAATTTGAGAAGAGAAGAGTCAAAACTCTACGTCAGGATGCCTTACCAGAGCGATGAGGATACTGGGAAGTAAAAAGAATTTCTAAACTCTCCGATATATAATTCCTAAATGACTTAAAACATTTTTCTAGACACAACTCGGCTGCTAAAAATGATCAAGCAATGGGGCTCCTAAGGTCGGGGAAGGCTCTGATTACCAACTTATAACACCCTCGATGTGACTATAGCTCCCACGTGTCGAGGCACGACTTAGAGACATAATCGCATTGAAGGCATATGTCGCAAGTATGGTAATCTTTACAACAACCCATGTAATATAATCATAAAGGGGAGATAACATAGTTGGCTTACACTCGCCACGTCAATCAAGGTACATAAATAGCATTACATCATCCAAACACTCATGGCCCGACTATGGAGCCAAAATAAAAGATAACCCAACATGCGACACGGTCCCGATCACCCCCAACTGGGCACCACTACTGATCATCAGGAAAAGAAACATAATAACATTGAGAGTCCTCGTCGAACTCCCACTTGAGCTCGAGCGCATCACTTGGAGCGGAATCATCAGGCCCTGCATCTGGTGTAATAGTAATCTGTGAGCCACAGGGACTCAGCAATCTCGCACCCTCGCGATCAAGACTATTTAAGCTTATAGGTAAGACAAGGTAAAATAAGTGGAGCTGCAGCAAGCGACTAGCATATATGGTGGCTATCCTGTTTGCAAAAGAGAGCGAGAAGAGGAGGCAAAGCACGAGCGAGAAACTAGAGAGCAACCTGCACAAGCATTACTCCAACACCGTGTCCACTTCCCGGACTCCGCCGAGAAGAGGCCATCACGGTAACACACTTAGTTGATTCATTTTAGTTAAATTAAGGTTCAAGTTATCTACAACCGGACATTAACAAATTCCCATCTGCCCATAACTGCGGGCACGACTTTCGAAAGTTCAAATCCCTGCAGGGGAGTCCCAACTTAGCCCATGACAAGCTCTGACGGTCAACGAAGGAATAGACCTTCTCCCGAGATGTTCCGATCCGACTCGGTATCTCGGTTCTTCAAGACACTTCGACAGGTTAAAACAAGACCAGCAACACCGCCCGAATGTACCGACAAATCCCGATAGGATCTGCACATATCTCGTTCTCAAGGCACACTCATATGAGACATCCTACGAGTAAAACCAATCCTCAAGTTGCCCCGAGGTGGCCCCGCAGTCTACTCGGTCGGACCAACACTCAGAGGAGCACTGGCCCGGGGGGGGGGTTTAAATAAGATGACCCTTGGGCTCCGGAAACCCAAGGGAAAAAGAGGCTAGGTGGCAAATAGTAAAACCAAGCTTGGGCATTCCTGGAAAAGCTTTAATCAAGGCGAACTATCAAGGGGTTCCCATTATAACCCAACCGCGTAAGGAACGCAAAATCCGGGAACATAACACCGATATGACGGAAACTAGGGCGGCAAGAGTGGAACAAAACACGAGGCGAAAGTCGAGCCTTCCACCCTTTACCAAGTATATAGATGCATTAAGATAACATGGCAATATAATGATATCCCAACAAGTAAATAAATGTTCCAACAAGGAACGGCTTCCAATCTTCACCTGCAACTAGCAACGCTATAAGAGGGGCTGAGCAAAGCGGTAACATAGCCAATCAACGGTTTGCTAGGACATGGTGGGTTAGAGGTTTGACATGGCAATTTGGGAGGCTTGAAAGCAAAAGGTAGGCATGTAGCATTGGCATAGCAAAAGAGCGAGCAAACTAGCATAGAAAAGATAGTAGTGATTTCGAGGGTATGATCATCTTGCCTGCAAAGTTGTCAGAGTTGACTGGATCCTCGAAAGAAAACTCAACGGGCTCCTCGTTAGCGAACTCGTCTCCCGTCTCTACCCAAACAAGACAAACAAGCAACAAGGACACAATCAACCACGTGCAAGGATCAACCAATATGACGCAAGGATGGTATGCTATGCGGGACGCGATGCGGGATGCATATGCAAGAATTGACAAGGGATGCAATACGATACAAAGAACGTCGGAATCGGAGTTACGGTTTGGAAATGGCAAGCGATTCAAATATGACACCGGTCTGCGATTTACAGCAAGTAGTCATCTAAATGCAATGAGATGAACATGCAACATCACCCAAACATGACAACAAAAGACATGGCAGTGATGCATGCAAGATGCTTAACAAAAGTCTAGCACTGAGCTATGGCAAAATCATCAATTAACAGGTTCAAACAAGTATGGCAAAAATGCATATGGCAAACAGATCTCAGACTTAGTGAAATTAACACTTGTCTGGAATTTCAGATCAGGTAGCCCTCTTCGGAGCCATAAAACTACATGCTACAGGACCTGAACATGGCAAAGTAAAATATGGCATGGAGCTACTCAAAAAGATTAACAAAAGTCCCTTAGTGAACATGGCAAAAACATAATCAGTTCTCAGACTTAGTGAAAACTGGCACATGCTGAAACATAACTCAAGTAGGCATGTTTACGAGCTCGATGCACTCACTACGGAGCAAGTCATGAAAAGCTAAGCATACATCTATCAAGAACACACAAAATGCAAGCTAGACATGGCAAGAACAATAACATAGCATGCACGGATCAACTACAACAACATCGGCAAAATTGCAAACAAGTTGGCAATCTGCCCAGATTCACAAAGTAGCAAAAGTAGAACTCGATTGACTCAAGCTAGGGTGCTCCATAATTGCAAACAAAGACATGGATGGGTAGAGCACTACAAGATTAACAAAACATCCTTACTGATCATCCTCAAAAGAGGCACGGATCACTAGGAAACAACATGAACATATGGCCATATGAAATAAACAGATCAAGGAATTAGTGGAATTGCTAAGTCCCTGAAATCAGCACTACCAAGTGCCTCACTTTGCAAGCTCGTGCTAGTCACCACACACATCACAAAAATACATGGGTTGCACCCTTGGAAAGATGGAAAAACCCTTAACAAAACATATGTAGAGCTCATGGGCATATGATGCACATAATAATCATGGCAAAAATGACAAATACGCAAATGGAGTAGCAGATCTGACACTAATCTCAAGTAGCCCTCTTCTAACAGCATTTCGGGCATCAAGATGAACTCAAATGAAAATGATGCAATGGAATGAAATGATGTACCCTCTGAGATGAACATTTTGATATGCTATATTCCCAAATCGGAGCTACGGATGCAAAGTTACGGCACGATGAACAGGGCAACATTAGCTAGGGTTTCGGGAGAAAGTCAACCGAGGAGATATTTTCAGATCCAGATCTGGAGTTCGTCGGCATGGATCCCGAGGTTCAACGTTGCCGGAGAGGACGCCGGTGGCCGGACTTGACGCGGGGGCAGCCGGAGACGACGAGGAGGACGGCGGAGGGCGGCGGGGTCGCCGGAGCTCGGTCGCCGGCGCGTGGCGGCGCCGGCCGGCGGGAGCGACGTGACGGGGCCCTGCCGGAGCGGTGGTGCGGCGGCTCGCTGGAGTGGAGGTGCGGCGGCTTGCGCTCGCCAGCGCAGAGCAAGGCAGCAGCGGGAGGTAGGAGAAGGGCGGCGAGGCGCGGGCGCCAGTTCGGGCCCTCGGGGGCCGGCTGCGGGCCGGGCGGGCCGCGGCGGTGGGAGGAGGCGGTCGGCCACATGGCGCCTCCTGATTGGCGCGTGCGGCGGCGGTGACTTCGTCTTGCGGCGGCCGGACGTGTCCGGTGGCGACGGGATGATTTTTAGGTTTTTGGACGAGGGGGGTCCGGATTTCGGGGAAGGGGTATATATATAGGCATAGAGGGAGCTAGGAGAGTCCAAATGAGGTGCGGTTTTCGGCCACGCGATCGTGATCGAACGCTCTAGATGATGGAGCAGGTTTAGGTGGGTTTTGGGCCAAATTGGAGGGGTGTTGGGATGCAACACACACGAGGCCTTTTCGGTCCCTCGGTTAACCGTTGGAGTATCAAACGAAGTCCAAATGATACGAAACTTGACAGACGGTCTACCGGTAGTAAACCAAGGCCGCTTGGAAAGTCTTGGTCCAATCCGGAAATGTTTAATCCCCACACACGAAAGAAAGCTAGAAATGACCACCGGAGGAGAACGAAGCGCCGGAATGCAAAACGGACAACGGGGAAAATGCTCGGATGCATGAGATGAAGACGTATGCAAATGCAATGCACCTGATGACATGATATGAGATGCATGACAACGATAACAACACACAGAGACAAAAACCCGAACCCGAGAAAATAAAATAACTTAACGCCAGAAATGGCAAGAGTTGGAGTACAAATTGGGAAAGTTACATCCGGGGTGTTACAACAATCTCCCCTCACCCTCCCCCACTTTCTCTCCCTACCTAACCAGATCGAGCCGTCCAGGCGGCGGCGGCCATGGCCCTCCCTGACACACAGCTGTGCTTCCGGATCCGGGACGAACGTCGGCCTCTTGTCAGCCAACATCTCGGGGCCCTCCGATCTACCCCTCCCCTCTTTTCCCTCTGTCGGGCGGGGATTCGAAAGAGGGGTAGGGAAAGATGGGGTACGTCTGGAGCCATGGCATGGCGACGCCGCGGACGTACAACTACAAAGGCGTCGACCACTCCATCGTCCGCGTGACTCTGGCTTTGCTCCGGTGACTCAGGTGAGTCCTTCCACTCCCTCTCGTCACATCCCTCCCTCTCTACCTCACCTCGTATCGTCTCCATCGCAGATCCAACAAGCTCGAACACCGGGACGCCATGGACGGGAAGGCTGCTTCCTCCCCTGCCTCGACACAATGCCATGGAGGACGCAGCTCCACCACTACCCAGATGCCATCCAGGTCTAGGTCCGCCCCCTCTCATCTACTATCCTCTTGGATTTTTTTCTTCCCTTCCTTCCCCTCCCATCTCCTTGACTCATGCGTTGTGGTTTCCTTCCATGAGCAGGAGCAGCAACGTGGGTGACATCCATCACCAGTAGCGTCATGGCCAGTAGCAGCAACGCCCCTGCACCACCAGATGGTAAGACCACCACCCTTCCTTCCTCCCTGCTCTCTCTCTCTCTAACCCCCGTCTGCTTCAATTTTGTAGGTGCAGCAGGCACAACTGTAGGGGGAGAGGAGCAGGCCAACATCCAGCAACAACGTGGTGAGTGAGCTTCATCTCTCCACCAGATCTTGCAACAACGCAGTTACTCCTTCACATACAACAGCAGTAGTATAGTAGGTTTTGTTTGACTAGTGGAGTAATGTTCATTACTCATATTTATTCACGCCTCTTTGTAAATATGGACGGTGAAGGCCTGTGTGAACCGTCTTTCATTGGCGTGCAGCGATTTCTTTATTTAATGCCATGGAAATGGAATTCTTGCATGCAGAAGCAAGGAGGCCTTGGCGATCAAACTGAAGCTGCAGCCCAGGCAGGTGGAGGTCTGGTTTCAGAACCGCAGGGCAAGGTAAAAACATGAAGGAATCCCTTTTAATGTGTTCCTGTTCACGAGCACAGATTGACATGGCCAAGCCTCATGTGCACGTGGTGAGTGAGCTTCAGAATTGAATTTTGTTTTTGTTGGGTAAGCTCAACCCAAAAGAACTGTGTCACACTCATGATTAACTATAGAATACACTAGCCTCACATTTCTGATTTCTTTGTAGTATTCAAGGAGTTGAGTGACTGCTTTAGATGGTGAAATGTTAACTACCACTACTATTTAGTTCATTTGACCATAACAAGAAGGCCACCGTCGGCCCTGTCAACACAGGCGCACACATCTTTTTTCAAATAAACTGAAGCATTATTTTTTCATTTCATTTCATCATGTGTGTGCTAGATGCTTTTACTTCTGCAATGCGAATGAGCTAATGACGAACTAAATATTTAGGCATGGACTGGGCATGTAGTTCGTCATTAGCTCATTAACTCATTAGCTCTACAATTACAATAGGCACTGCACAGATGCTTTTACTTCTGTAATCAATAACCCAGTACTTAACTAAATATTTGATTACATCATGAGGTTTTCTACAAATTAGTAAGGTAGTGGTTTCAGCTGCTGCATTGTTGCTTATACACAATGTGACTGGAGTTTATTGTGATTTGCAGAAGATAGAATCTAGATGCAATTGCTTTGATATTCCTGTTTGGCCCCCAGGCATGCTCATGAAGTACAATGAGGTGTCCTCATCTGACTATTGTGCCAATGGGTAAGCCTCACTGCCAATCTTTCAAGTAGTAGTAGTACGGTGTCGCTATCATCTATGTTTGTATATAAGTACGCCACTGTTGAGGTTTAGCAATCTTTGTTATGGTGTTGATCTGAATCATGCTTTTCTGTATGTGACAGCGAACTGGCTACCCTCGTGTAGTTGAGCAATTAGTATCCATACATGCCCAGTCCATGCCTAAATCCTGAGTTTTATTTTTAAACACCTCTCCTTGTATGTGCAGTGCCTATTATAATTGTCAAGAGTGAATTCTGTACAATATCAATAGTGCGTTTGGTTTGCCTTGATCCTTAGCAGTTTGTGTCAAATGCAGGTGCTCTGCCTCTCCATGGGCTCGTTCACCATTCGTTCAACATCAGAGCTCATCACGTCTGTTCTTGCCCTAACCAAGCTGTTCAAGTATGTTAGGTTTGCAATAATATTTAGTATTGGTTTGGCTCTTGCAATGCATAGGCACAACATGATATACTCCTGTGTGCTACTAAATGTCACAGAGAAGAAACAAAGATGGCAAGTAAAAAGAAATTGTTTATAACTTGAACACTAGCTGAATTTACAGCAAAACTAATTTGTAAAACAAAACCTGGATTAGATCAACAAGTCCTTAGCATATCAAACGTGCCACTTTGGAAATGTCAGCCTGTAGCACATAATATGTTATCTTATTGCTGCTGTGTCACTGTATCCTAGTAATTCTGCTATGTCACTTTATTCCAGTAAAGCAAGATGCTTGTTATACTCATGTTCCTGATGATATTGGTGTACACTCAATTTGGCTATTTCTTCTAGTTCTGCTACTAGTTGATGTGTACTCCTAGTGCTATAGTTCCTGTGTAGTAATACGGACATATTAATGCTCAAATATGATGATGTGTCCTGCAGCGCACCTGCTTCGACGCTAACCCATCCATCGTCATCGCCTTCGATGACGATAAGGACACCGCAGGCGCCGTCGGCCTCGGCGGCGGCTTCCACCACTACCACATCATCGTCACCTACCAGGGCGTCAAGGGATGAATTGATTTGGTCGTTAATATGTGGCTGGATGTGATGTTTTGCAGGTTGAAGGCGCTAAGGTGTTGGATACGTGACTGTACTTGTTGAGCGTTTTATCTGTAGAGTTCTATATTGTGATTGGTGTAATATTGTATGGTTATATTGTGATTGGTGGAATGTAATAAACTTGATTGGTACATCGGCAACTTGTCTGTTATTTGAATATATTTAAAATGTGTTCTCTGATTGGTATATCATTGAGTTACAAGTTGTGAAAAAATAAAACCTGATGTTTGGGACCTAGTGCTAAGAAGAATCTGACAATGTCCATCCAGTTGACTACAATAATCTGAAAATTGTATGTAACAAAAAAAAGAAAACCCAAAAATAAAAAATATATAGAGTGTGGAAAGGCCGCACCTCAGAAATCAAAAAAGGCCGAACCAATGGCCCAAGCCCATATAGCTAGTAAAAAATAACAGGAAAAAGTACATTAAAAAGGCCGAATTGTTGGGCTCGGCCCATGTAAAACGCTGAATCGGACCGGGCTGATTCTTCTACCACATCAGCTTGCCACGCTGGATGCCTACGTGGCCTAAGGAAGTTGCTAGTGACCAAAAATTTGGTCGAAGAACCAACGACCTCTTACATATCACAGAGAAGGTCACTAATTTCAGTTTACGACCGCCAGCTTTTGACCTTCTATTTTTGGTCACAAAAAGGTCGCAAATGAAAAACTATGACCTTTCAGCGGCCAATAGTGAGGGTCACAAGTTGACATATTTCTTGTAGTGATAGGGTTTCGTGGTGCTCCTGGATGTTTTCAGGGTATGTGAACATATATAGGAGGAAGAAGTAGGTCAGTTGAGCCACGAGGGGCCCATGAGGGGGGAGGGCGCGTCCAGGGGGTAGGCGCACCCCCTGCCTCGTGGACTCCTCGTCCATTTCTTGACGTCCACTCCAAGTCCTCTAGATCACGTTTGTTCCAAAAATCATGCTCCCGAAGGTTTCATTCCGTTTGGACTCCGTTTGATATTGCTTTTCTGCGAAACACTAAAATAGGCAAAAAAACAGCAATTTGCACTGGGCCTTGGGTTAATAGGTTAGTCCCAAAAATAATATAAAAGTGTAAAATAAAGCACATTAACATCCAAAACAGATAATATAATAGCATGAACAATAAAAAATTATAGATACGTTGGAGACGTATCACGGCTCCGTCTCGTGGATCGCAATAATTCTTTCTCATTGATTTTTTTCTAGAAAAATAGGATTTTATAGCATCGGTTTCAGGATCTGCGGGGCCACCAGGTGGGGACAACCCACCTGGGCGCACCTGGTGAGGGGGCGTGCCCTGGTGGGCTGTGCCCACCCATGTGCCCCCCTTCGGTAGGTCTTGGCTCCAGAATTTTTTATATATTATATAAAAATTCCCTGCAAAGTTTCGTTCCATTCCGAGAACTTTTATTTCTACACAAAAACAACACCATGGTAGTTCTGCTGAAAACAGTGTCAGTCCGGGGTTAGTTTCATTTAAATCATGCAAATTAGAGTCCAAAACAAGAGGAAAAGCATTAGGAAAAGTAGATACGTTGGAGACATATCACACGGCTGCCCACCACGTGCCGCTCTGCCTAGTGATACGTCGCCAACGTATCTATAACTTTTTATTGTTCTATGCTATTATATTATCTGTTTTGGATGTTTTGTATGCATTAATATGCTATTTTATATGATTTTTGGGACTAACCTATTAACGTAGAGCCCAGTGCCAGTTTCTGTTTTTCCTTGTTTTAGAGTTTCACAGAAAAGGAGTACCAAACGGAGTCCAAACGGAATAAAACTTTCGCGATGATTTTTCTTGGACCAGAAGACACCCAGGAGACTTGGAGTGCAAATCAAAGGAGCCTCGAGGCAGCCACAAGGGTGGAGGGCGCGCCCCCCAACCTTGTGGGCCCCTCGTAGCTCTCCTGACCTAATTCTTCCTCCTATATATATATATATATATATATATATATTCTTATACCTCAAAAACATCCAGGGAGCCACGAAACCACTTTTCCACCGCCACAACCTTCTGTACCCATGAGATCCCATCTTGGGGCCTTTTCCGGCATCCTGCCGGAGGGGGATTCAATCATGGAGGGCTTCTACATCTACACCATTGCCTCTCTGATGAAGCATGAGTAGTTTACTTCAGACCTACGGGTCCATAGCTAGTAGCTAGATGGCTTCTTCTCTCTTTCATTCTCAATACAAAGTTCTCCTCGATGTTCTTGGAGATCTATTCGATGTAATACTCTTTTGCAGTGTGTTAGCCGAGATCCGATGAATTGTGGATTTATGATCAGCTTGTCTATGAATATTATTGATTCTCCTCTGAACTCTTATATGCATGATTTGATATCTTTGCAAGTCTCTTCGAACTATCGAATTGGTTTAGCCAACTAGATTGCTTTTTCTTGCAATGGGAGAAGTGCTTAACTTTGGGTTCAATCTTGCGGCGTCCTTTCCCAGTGACAGTAGGGGCAGCAAGGCACGTATTGTATTGTTGCCATCGAGGATAACAAGATGGGGTTTTCATCATATTGCTTGAGTTAATCCCGCTACATCATGTCATCTTACTTAATGTGTTACTCTATGCTTATGAATTTATTACTCTAGATGCAGGCAGGAGTCGGTCGATGTGTGGAGTAATAGTAGTAGATGCAGAATCATTTCAGTCTACTTGACACGGACGTGATGCCTATATTCATGATCATTGCCTTAGATGTCGTCATAACTTTGTGCTTTTCTATCAATTGATCGGCAGTAATTTTTTCACCCACCGTAATAACTTCTATCTTGAGAGAAGCCTCTAGTGAAATCTATGCCCCCCGGGTCTATTTTACATCATATTAGTTTCCCGTCAACTTGCCAATTTCTGTCGCCGTTCCCTTACTTTGCAATCTTTTACTTTCCGTTCCATAAACCAAACATACCAAAAATATTACTTTACCGTTTATCCATCTCTATCATAAATCACTTTGCGAATAACCGTGAAAGGACTGACAACCCCTTTGTCGCGTTGGTTGCAAGTTGGTGTTCGTTTGTGTAGGTATTCGGTGGCTTGTTGTGTAGTCTCCTACTGGATTGATACATTGGTTCTCAAAACTGAGGGAAATACTTATGCTACTTTGCTGCATCACCCTTTCCTCTTCAAGGCAAAAACCAACACAAGCTCAAGAGGTAGCACCTAGCCGCTCGTGCCTCGCCCCGATCCGCCCTGCTGCCCGCCGATCCACGCCACCTCCCCGCGCCCAAGGCCGTCGTGGTCATGCTCCGCCCGCGCCCATGCCAGCACCGCCCCCTTGATGCCTGTGCCGCCCCATGGCGCTCACCTCCGCCGCCCCTGCCCCACCATGGTCTTGCCCACCACGTCGTCGTTCGCGGCCCCTGCTCGTCTCGTGCCACCACTACTGCCGCTAGCCTCACGACATCGTTGGCCCGCGCCTTCGCCCACTTCGGTTGTTGCAACCCCCCCTGCTCCGTTGTGCCACCTCCTATTGGTGCTGTTGTTGTTGCATCTTAGGATTTTGTGCTAACATAGAGTATATACAATAGCGGCACGGTGCTTATTCAGAGTTTTCAATAAAAAAATTTCTTCATGCTCTGAAAGGTTAGCACTAATAATAACATGATATATCTTCTTTTCATCAAGATAAGCATATTTCAAAGTATCAGGTAATGGTTTAAGCTCAAACACGGGATCACCCTTGGGTGGAGGAGGATCCCCAAGAATTTCAACGGGCAAATTGTGTTTCAAAATAGGTCCCTGATTAAAGAATACTTCATCTATTTCCCTTCTTTCATTCATAAACATATCATTTTCATGGTCTAGCAAATATTGTTCTAAAGGATCATTAGGAGGCACGCCAATAGAAGCAAGACCAATAATTTCATCCTTACTAGGCAATTCTTTATCATGGTGTTGTCTATGAAATTTAGAGAAATTAAAATCATGAGACATATCCCCTAAACCAACAGTAACAATATCTTTCTCGCAGTCTATCTTAGCATTAACAGTATTCAAGAAGGGTCTACCGAATATAATGGGACAAAAGTTATCTTGTGGGGAACCAAGAACAAGAAAATCAGTAGGATATTTTATCTTCCCACACAAGACTTCAATGTCTCTAACAATCCCAATTGGTGATATAGTATCACTATTAGCAAGCTTAATAGTAACATCAATATCTTCTATCTCAGCAGGTGCAATCTCATTCATAATTTCTTTATATAAGGTACAAGGAATTGCACTCACACTAGCACCCACATCACATAAGCCATGATAACAATGATCTCCTATTTTAACAGAAACAACATGCATGCCAGCAACAGGTCCATGTTTACCTTTCATATCAGGTTTAGCAATTCTAGCAGCTTCATCACAGAAATAGATAACATGCCCATCAATATTATCAACCAAGAGATCTTTAACCATAACAATACTAGGTTCAACTTTAATTTGTTCAGAGGGTGTATGTGTTTTAGTATTACTTTTACGAACCACAGTTCAAGCTTTAGCACGATCCTTAATTTTAACAGGGAAAGGTGATTCTTCAATATAAGCAGTAGGAACAATAGGATCAACACTATAAGTAATAGTTTCTTCTTCAACTTTAACAGGTTCAACTACTTTAACTTCAATGGGAGGATGATATTTAAACCACTTCTCCTTTGGGAGATTGTCGGTGTCAAAACCGGCGGATCTCGGGTAGGGGGTCCCGAACTGTGCGTCTAGGCCGGATGGTAACAGGAGACAAGGGACACAATGTTTTACCCAGTTTCGGGCCCTCTTGATGGAGGTAAAACCCTACGTCCTGCTTGATTAATACTGATGATATGGGTAGTACAAGAGTAGATCTACCACGAGATCAAGGAGGCTAAACCCTAAAAGCTAGCCTATGGTATGATTGTTGTATGATGAAGTTGTCCTACGGACTAAAACCCTCCGGTTTATATAGACACCGGAGAGGGTTAGGGTTACACAAAGTCGGTTACAATGGTAGGAGATCTTGAATATCCGCATCGCCAAGCTTGCCTTCCACTCCAAGGAAAGTCCCATCCGGACACGGGACGGAGTCTTCAATCTTGTATCTTCATAGTCCTGGAGTTTGGCTGAAGGCATAGTTCGGCTACCCGAACACCCCCTAATCCAGGACTCCCTCAGTAGCCCCTGAACCAGGCTTCAATGACGACGAGTCCGGCGCGCAGGTTGTCTTCGGCATTGCAAGGCGGGTTCCTCCTCCAAATTCTTCATAAAAGTTTGTAAACACCAAGAGTAGTGTTCGGCTCTGCAAAATAAGCTTCCATGTATTGCCCTACAGAGAATAATATTAACACAAATCTAATCTGCTAACGTATTCCGTAGCGTGACATCACACTACGACCAAGCCTTTATCCAAATCACACTTCTCCACCTCAGCGTGTTTTGCGAGGCGGTTTCCTTGGCACGTCTTGTCAAAGCAGAGATCGTGTCCCTTTTATTTACGGGATTCTCATCAATACAGACGTGGGTAACCCAATCGTGCCCGTTAGCATGTTTTCTCGATTAAAGGCGAGTCCCAAATGGTTACGGGGAGGGCTCCTGGTATTCAACCTCTTATAAAGAGACCAAGGCCTTACTCCTTTTCTCCAATCTCAAAACAAGTTCGCCCGTCGCCTCGAGTTCCAACACCCTAGGCTCCAGATTCCATGCGCTTCGGACCTTTGACAATGTTCGGTTCCGACCTTCAAGGCCGATGGATGCCCTCCTCCGTCACGGAGGAGGACGTGCTAAGGTTGAGAGAGGCTAAGTTTTTGACCGCCGAAATTTCGCATAGGTTGCCTGCTCAAAGGCAGGCTATTCCCGGTCCCCAGCCTGGTGAGAGCGTAGTGTTCATGTCTCACTTCCTTCGGGGTTTAGGCTTCCCGATGGATCCCTTCATGAGGGGGCTGATGTTCTATTATGGGCTGGAACTTCATGACCTAGCTACGGAGTCCATCCTCCACATTTCCTCATTCATTGTTGTGTGCGAAGCGTTCCTCCGTGTTACCCCTCACTTCGGATTATGGCTCAAGACTTTTGGAGTGGAGCCTAAGATGATCGAGGGACGGCACGCAGAGTGCGGAGGTGGTGTCATAAGTAAGAATGCCTATGCTCCATGGCCCGAGGGCTCCTTTCAAGAGGAGCTCGGCTTGTGGCAACGAGAGTGGTTCTATATCACCGCTCCCAGGAGCGCCAAGTGGGTGCTGCCTCCTGCCTTTCGCTCGGGTCCCCCACCACGGCTAGCGTCATGGGTCACCAAAGGATTAGATTGGGGGTTATCCAAAGACGTGCCCCTGTTGCAGGGCCGCATTAGGGATCTCCTAGAAGGAGACCTCAACCTGGTCAAGGCGACGCAGGTCATGCTGATTCGCTGAACATTGCCCGACAAACGTCGCTCTCTTCGTCTGTGGGAGTTTAATCCGGAGGGATCACGAGCTCTCTAGCATTTTATGGGCGCAACGCCCGTGGAGATGTATAAAATGTTCTTCGGATCACAAGCAATGTGCCCGGATTTGACCGAGGACGCATGTTTAAGCTGCAATCGCCCGGATACTCAAGTAAGTAACCTTGTGCCCGGACTCGCTATCCGTAAAATTGTCATAAACTCGCCCCTAAAAGAGTTTTCCTTTTAAACAGGAGTGGGTAGCGAAGGCGAAGCTGATCAGGTGTCCCATGCTAGTCAGGATGTTGAAGATCGTGTCTTTGGAGGGAAGTGAGCGGGAGGACAAGGAAACTATGGCCTCCTCGAAGGAGGCTGCTTCGAAGGGAGGAACCGACAATTCCTCTCCTAGGGGGAAGAAGAGGGCCGCCTCTGACGACCCGGAGACCATGGTCTCAAAGCGGGGGAAGAAGTCCTCGTCAGAGGGTCCGGCGCCGGGGAGATCCTCGGCCAAACTATGCCCCCAAAGGGATCAGCCCTCCAGCGAGCCGTAAGTAGAGAAAGATTTTCTTTTAGAGGGATGAGAGAAATCCTTACTTTTTATCTGAGAAGATTAACCGAAATTTTACCTTGTAGCTCGGACCTCAGCCCTTCTCAGCAGAGCTCGTCTTCGGGGGATCTTCTTCCGGAGATGATGGAGAGTGGAATGCCTCCCCCTGCCGTACCGCCTAGCGAGGCGGGCGACCCTAAGGTGTCGTCGCGGAGGGTTTCTCCGAATCTGGCAGGGGTGGAAGGTAGCCATATGGACCCCCAAGGTTCTCCGCGTCCTGCCTTCGATGGAGTTCATAGGACAAGTCCGGCACCGCCTGGTGCGCGGTCGGAGGAGCTAATGATTCTGCTGGGGCGAGCTTCTATCTCAGAGGAGCACCGTGCATTGATGGGTACGGTGATTGGAAGGATTTCGTCCATGGAAAGCGGATTGCACGAGGCCGTCAGAAGTTTGCTGACAGGTTTTGAGGTACGTTTGATAATGTACTTCTTTGTCAGTTGCGCATAAACAAGATGCGCCATGTGTAGATAGTAGCCCCTGAGACTCTGTGCGTTGTCAAAAATTGATGCCGCGCAGAGGATCATAATCCCAGGTCTAATTTTCGCTTTTGTATATAGGTGGCGAAGTGTCCGGAATCGAGACGAACTGATGATTTTGCCGAACTAAAGCGGCAACTTGACGTGGCAGATGCCGACATCGCGCTCGTCAACGAGCGACTTGATGCTGCTCAAGGTATGCAATTCCTCAGGCGGCATCTGGTAAGAGGAGCTTTTATGCCAGTATCTTACAATGTGTGTGCTTGACGCAGATGGTGCGGCCGCCGTGGAGAGTCTCCGGGCGGAACTTGCCCGAGCTAAGGAACAACCCAGGACAAGTGATGCGGCTGCCGAGAAGGCACTTGAAGAGCTGAGAGCCGAATAGGCTGCTCACTGCCGAAGCAAGAAGGAGATGGCCGAGATGGCCGTGAAGTTAAAAAGCGATGCTGACCGTTGCAAGTCTCTTGATAAAGAAGACCGGGCGAGACAAACGGACTTAGAGAAGGCCGTTGTTGATGCCAAGGACGCTCGCTCTGCGATGAGAGCTGCGAAGGAGGAGCTGCGTCAGGCCGGACAGATTGCGGCTGGAAAGCCCTTTATGCTGCGGAGGAAGTTTGGCGATCCGAAGTTTGCTCCATTGGACCGGATGTGGAGTGTGAAGGACATCTATCTGGATTTGGCAGTGAGTGCTGCTGATGTGACCGAACACTTTCGAGATCAAGAAGATCGCGAGGTGGAAAGGCTTTTCTGGTCGCAGTTCCACAATCCAGAGCGTCCACTGGCAGTGGACGATCGTCTGGCTCAATGGGCCGAACTGAATAGATTGTCCGGACTCACCATGAAGTCTGTCATGGGTCATCTGTGGCCTGGGAGATCGGAGCCGAAGAGTTATTTCGGCTTGGTGCAGCAATTCCCTGGCGTGGTGCCACGTATCGATGCGATGAAGAGGTCAGCATGCATAGAGGGCGCATGGGTGGCTCTTGCCCGTGTCAAGACATGCTGGGCAGAGATGGAGACCACCATTGTTGCATCCCGAGATTCGGACCAAAGCCGAGTACCCTTCGAGCACTATTTTCAGGAAGTCCTTGAAGGCGCTCGTATAATAGAGACGCAGTGCTTGAAGGATGCTATGTTCTGATAGCATATGTAATTATGAAGCAATATTTTGATGAATTTGTAGTAGCCTTTTATACTTGTGCCTGCAAATATGTGGAACACCTCCTGTGCGGCCGTTTTAAGATATACATACAAAATTTGAAAGATGGCAGTCGTTGGCTTCAGCCCCCATGCACATAGTGCGGGGGTGCTCGCAGAAGGCGCATTTTCACACTTAATCCAACGTCTTGGTCCTACAAAGGAGGTGATAGCGCAGCGAGCTAGGCAACCGGACTATAATGCTTTAACACTTTCACTTAGCCATAGGAGCTTGAAAATGGGACTATTTAGGTATCCCCTGGTGGCGACTGCGCTCGCTCGAATTCGGGCGCGTATGTGCCTGGCCAGGAAACCGCCCTTCGTTAATGCGGGGGAATCCTATAGATTCCGGATAGTCATCGAGTGGTTGACCAGTCTCACGCCATATTATGACAGTCGGTTTTCGGCTTTCTCTACTGAGGTGCTCGCCTGGCCGAACCAGGGCACAATCGCAGTAGTTCTCCTGGTGCAGCCTTAGCCGATAGAGCAGAACGTAAGGCGGCCGAAAACAGGAGCCGGGCAACCCAACATTTGACCAAAATAATGACTCGGAGCTGATGCATATAAGGCCAAACTCGCGACGCCGAACACTCCCTAAGGTATTCGGTCTTTATGAGAGCAGGCTAAGTAACGCTCTAAGGTATAAGCCCCTAGTGTCCAGGTACACGCAAGAATTCTGACGTGGCCACATGCCAAGATGCCAGCCTCCTCCTTGGTCATAGAACCAGGGGATGTGTATCAACAAGAGACAGTAAAAAAGGTTTACACAGGGTCTTAATCTGAAAAGAATCCTTGGAACGGGTCCCTACTGCATGTCTGTGCCTGTGTCTCCGTTGTGCCGTATCCTGGACGGGCGTAGCACGACGTTCATCTGTAAAAAAGAGAGCAACTGAGTTGAAAAAGGGGCATGCCGAACAAAAGTTATATGAAATAAATAAAGTGTAAAGTAAAATATGGAAAATTGAGCTTTATTGTCTCTTATTTTATATGTGTGAAGCCGCTAGTGCAGGGGTATATGGCCACTAAGCCTTTATCAATGATACTTTTGTGCTGGACTCGTCTATCCGTGTCCGTGGTCTTAATGACCTGTTCTGATGTTCTGGCTGGTGAAGCCATTGTATTGTGGGGCTGTTAAAGCGGCCGCACAATCCTCCGCTTGGGGGAGGCGCCCTTACTGCTTCCCCGCTAAGGAGATGATGCCGCATGGACCGGGCATCTTAAGCGTAAGAGATGCATAATGCGGTATTGCGTTAAAGCGGGCGAAAGCTTCGCGTCCCAGCAGTGCTTGATAGCGACTTGAGAATGGGACGATGTGGAAGGTCAGCTTTTCGTGACGGAAGTTATCGGCAGAGCCGAAAATAACCTCGAGCCGGAGAAAACCCATGCAATGGGTGTCCGGACCTGGCGTTACTCCTTGAAAGGAGGTTTTGCTGTGGCGAATTCTTTTTGGGTCGATCCCCATGTGGCGAATTGAGTCATGATATATCAGGTTGAGTCCGCTGCCACCGTCCATAAGGACATTTGGAAATTGGAGTCCGCCAATTATTGGATCGAGTACCAGGGCAGTCCAGCCTGGGTTCATGATACTTCTAGAATAATCCAGATGATCGAAGATGATTGGTTTTGACAACCAGTGGCGGGATTCCTTCGAGATAGACCGTGGGGCGCGTACCTTTATGGGCGCCGCATGTTTTGTTATGTGGAGTAAGTTTACTATTTTTACTTCTTGTGGGAAATTCTTTTGTTTCCCGGTACTCTGCTTTTGGGGTTCGTCCTCGTCTTCGCTTGGTGTATCGAGCCCCTTGTGTTCGGTGTTGAGTCTGGCGGATTGTTTGAAAACCCAACAATCTCTGTGGGTATGGTTAGTAGGCTTTCCGGGAGTATTGTGTATTTGACATATCCTATCCAGGATTTTGTTTAGGTTGGATAGGTCGTCCCTGTTATCTTGGAGGGGCGGCTTTTTCTGATTCTGTCGTGAGCCTTTGAATCCGGCGTTAACTGCCGTGCTCTTCGGACTAGTTTCGGATGTACTTGGGTCGCTGGTGCTGCATCTTGCCAACCAGCTATCTTCTCCTGCGCAAAAGCGGGTCATGATGCTTGTTAGTGCAGCCATTGTTCTTGGCTTTTCTTGGCCGAGGTGTCTGGCGAGCCATTCGTCTCGGACATTATGCCTGAAAGCTGCTAAGGCTTCAGCGTCCGGACAGTCGACTATCTGATTCATTTTAGTAAGAAATCTATTCCACAATTGCCGAGCTGATTCTACGGGCTATTGAGTTATGTGACTAAGATCGTCTTCATCCGGAGGGCGGACATAGGTCGCTTGAAAATTTGCTCGAAAGCGTCCTCGAGCTCTTCCCAACTTCCGATTCTGTTTTCAGGAAGGCTTTTAAGCCAATGCCGGGCTGGCCCTTTAAGCTTGAGGGGTAAGTATTTTATGGCGTGGAGGTCATCTCCTCGAGCCATATGTATGTGGAGGATATAATCCTCGATCCAGACTCCAGGGTCTGTTGTTCCATCATATGCCTCTATGTTTACGGGTTTGAATCCCGCTGGAAATTCATAGTCCAGGACCTCATCGGTGAAACATAGGGGGTGTGCGGCACCCCTGTATTTGGGTGTGCCGTATTCTGATAATGGCTTTATTGCATTGCTTACGAGAGCTTGCTTTCTTGGTCCATAAATGGACCTGGCTGGGCCATGATGCGGATCCTTAAGTGGGTCGCATACCAGCTTAAGTGCGGCGATGCTTGCCGCTTTAAGCTGGCCCTGGGGTCGTCTATCCGACAGTGTGGCTTTCTTACTTTTTGAATGCGAGGGCTCTAAGACCTCCTCGTCGAATTCAGGCAGTAGTTTTCTCCTCGGATAGCTTTTAATGCGGCGACTGTCGCCGTATTTGTCTGCGGTATTGATTACTTTACTCCATCTGATCCTGAGTGTCTCTTCCGCAGTCTTTAGCTTCCACTTCTTCTCTTTCAGGCTGCGTGCGGTTGCAATGAGCCGTTTGTGGAGGTTCTTCTGCTTCGTGGGCTTGTCCGGCGTAGGGTCGTCCGGAATGCCATTTTCGCCGGGGGAGGAATGTTCAGTTTCTCTATCCGGGTTGTCTTGTTGGGACAGTTGCTCTGAGGCATGCTCATCGTCTACTGGCTCATCTTGCTCTATGGCTGGGTCTTTATCGAGGCGGGGCTTAGGTCGGAGTTTACGCCGACGCTTTGATTGTTTTTCGAGAGATCGATCCCCCTCCCCGTTTTCCTCGTTGTTGCTTCCTTTAGGGGTATCCACCATGTACACATTGTGAGATGAGGTGGCTGTCCAATGCCCTATAGTCGTTGGTTCTTGGTTGTCTCCTGCATCGTCGTCCATACCGTCGATGTCTTCGTAGTCGAAGTCGAGCATGTCGGTTAAGTCATCGAGAGTGGCTACGAGGTGGGTGGTGGGTGGGTTTTGAATTTCTTCATCGTCTGTATCCCAACCTTGCTGACCGTAGTCTAGCCAGGGCTCTCCTGATAAAGAGAGAGACTTTAGAAAATTCAGGATGTCGCCAAAGGGCGAGTGCTGAAAGATGTCCGCGGCGGTGAACTCCATTATCGGCGCCCAATCGGATTCGATCGGCGGGGGCGCGGGAGGCACGGAGTTCGGAGAGGAATCCGGCTCTTCGGAGTCACGGGCCATGCGGAGTGCGGGGCTACAGTTTGGCTCGATCGCCTCTAAGATTGCAGCCCCTGAGGCAGCGTCTAACCACTGATCCTCGATCGGCGCAGTAGGCTCCAAATCAATGGTCGGAACCGGTGCGTGTGCGGCCTCCAAAATGCTTCTCGGCGGCAGAGCTATATCATGCCCATCAAGACAGTGCGGCGCGCTTGGCTGTGGCTCGAATCCGTCGAAGATCAAGTCCCGCGGATGTCAGCCGTGTAGTTTAGGCTTCTAAACCTGACTTGATGGCCAGGGGCGTAGCTTTCGATCTGCTCAAGGTGGCCAAGCGAGTTGGCCTGCAGTGTGAAGCCGCCGAAGACGAAGATCTGTCCGGGGAGAAAAGTCTCACCCTGGACTGCATCGTTGTTGATGATCGAAGGAGCCATCGGGCCTGAAAGCGACGACACAGAGGAACTCTCAATGAAAGCACCAATGTCGGTGTCAAAACCGTCGGATCTCGGGTAGGGGGGCCCAGAACTGTGCGTCTAGGCCGGATGGTAACAGGAGACAAGGGACACAATGTTTTACCCAGGTTCGGGCCCTCTTGATGGAGGTAAAACCCTATGTCCTGCTTGATTAATACTGATGATATGGGTAGTACAAGAGTAGATCTACCACGAGATCAAGGAGGCTAAACCCTAAAAGCTAGCCTATGGTAGGATTGTTGTATGATGAAGTTGTCCTACGGATTAAAACCCTCCGGTTTATATAGACACCGGAGAGGGTTAGGGTTACACAAAGTCGGTTACAATGGTAGGAGATCTTGAATATCTGCATCGCCAAGCTTGCCTTCCATGCCAAGGAAAGTCCCATCCGGACACGGGACGGAGTCTTCAATCTTGTATCTTCATAGTCCTGGAGTTCGGCTGAAGGCATAGTCCGGCTACCCGAACACCCCCTAATCCAGGACTCCCTCAGAGATCAACATGAGTAACAAATGAAGGAAATATGCCCTAGAGGCAATAATAAAGTTGTTATTTATATTTCTTTATATCATGATAACTGTTTATTATTCATGCTAGAATTGTATTAACCGAAAACTTAGTACATGTGTGAATACATAGACAAATAGAGTGTCACTAGTATGCCTCTACTTGACTAGCTCGTTAATCAAAGATGGTTAAGTTTCCTAGCCATGGACAAGAGTTGTCATTTGATGAACGGGATCACATCATTAGAGAATGATGTGATTGACTTGACCCATCCATTAGCTTAGCACTATGATCATTTAGTTTATTACTATTGCTTTCTCCATAACTTATACATGTTCCTATGACTGAGATTATGCAACTCCTGAATACCAGAGGAATAATTAGTGTACTATCAAACATCACAACGTAACCGGGTGACTATAAAGATGCTCTACAGGTGTCTCTGATGGTGTTTGTTGGGTTGGCATAGATCGAGATTAGGATTTGTCAATCTGTGTATCGGAGAGGTATCTCTAGGCCCTCTCAGTAATGCACATCACTATAAGCCTTCAAGCAATGTGACTAATGAGTTAGTTGCAAGATGATGCATTACGGAACGAGTAAAGAGACTTACCTATAACGAGATTGAACTAGGTATTGAGATACTGACGATCGAATCTCGGGCAAATAACAAACCGATGACAAAGGGAACAACATATGTTGTTATGCGGTTTGATGGATAAAGATCTTCGTAGAATATGTAGGAACCAATATGAGCTTCCAGGTTCCGCTATTGGCTATTGACCAGAAGTGAGTCTCGGTCATGTCTACATAGTTCTCGAACCCGTAGGGTCCGCACGCTTAACATTCGATGACGATCGGTATTACGAGTTTATGTGTTTTGATGTACCGAAGGTAGTTCGGAGTCCTAGATGTGATCATGGACATGACGAGGAGTCTCGAAATGGTCGAGATATAAAGATCGATATATTGGAAGGCTATGTTTGGACATCGAAATGGTTCTGGATGAATTCGGGCATTTACCGGAGTACCGGGGGTTACCGGAACCCCCCGGGGAGTCAATGGGCCTTATTGGGCCTTAGTAGGAGTGAGGAGGAGGAGGCCAAGGTGGGGGCATGCCCCTCCAAGCCCAATCCGAATTGGGAGGGGGGCCGGGCCCCCTTTCCTTCTCTCCCTCTCCCTCTTCCTTCTTCTCCTACTCCAACTAGGGAAGGGGGGAATCCTACTCCTACTAGGAGTAGGACTCCCCCCTTGGGCGCGCCATGAGAGGGCCGACCCTCCCCTCCTCCACTCCTTTATATACGGGGGAGGGGGCACCCCATAGACACACAAGTTGATTGTTTAGCCGTGTGCGGTGCCCCCCTCCACAGAATTTCACCTCGGTCATATCGTTGTAGTGCTTAGGCGAAGCCCTGCGTCGGTAACTTCATCATCACCGTCATCAAGCCATCATGCTGACGAAACTCTCCCTCGGCCTCAGTTGGATCAAGAGTACGAGGGACGTCACCAAGCTAAACGTGTGCAGATCAAGGAGGTGACGTGCGTTTGGTACTTGATCGGTTGGACCACGAAGACGTTTGACTACATCAACCGCATTTCATAACGCTTCCGCTTTCAGTCTATGAGGGTACGTAGACATACTCTCCCCTTCTCGTTGATATGCATCTCCTAGATAGATCTTGCGTGATCGTAGGAATGTTTTTGAAATACTGCATTCCCTAACAATGGTATCCGAGCCAGGTCTATGCGTAGATGTTATATGCATGAGTAGAACACAAAGGAGTTGTGGGCGTGAGTATATACAAATTGCTTGCCGTCACTAGTTGATTCTTGATTCAGCGGTATTGTTGGATGAAGCGGCTCAGACTAACATTACGCATACGCTTACGCGAGACTGGTTCTACCGACGTGCTTCGCACACAGGTGGCTAGTGGGTGTTTGTTTCTCCAACTTTGGTTGAATCAGATTCAATGAACAAGGTTCTTTCTGAAGATCAAAAAGCAATCACTGTACCGCGTTCTGGTTTGCGTAGGTAAGAACGGTTCTTGCTAATAAGCCCTTAGCAGCCACGTAAAACTTGCAACAACAAAGTAGAGGACGTCTAACTTATTTTTGCAGGGCATGTTGTGATGTGATATGGTCAAGACGTGATTATATAAAGTGTTGTAGGAGATGATCATGTTTTGTAACACAATTATCGGCAACTGGCAGGAGCCATATGGTTGTCGCTTTATTGTATGAAATGCAATCACCATATAGCCAAAGATGGGCACCGGAGGCCTGCCAGGGGGACCACAAGGTCGGGGGGCGTGCCCAGGGGGTAGGCGCGCCCTCCACCCTTGTGGCTAGCTGATGGCCCCCCTCTGGTTCTTTCTTCGCCCAATATTTTTTATATATTCCAAAAATAATCTTCGTGAAGTTTCAGGAATTTTGGAGTTGTGCAGAATAGGTCTCTCATAGTTTCTCCCATTCTAGTCCAGAATTCCAACTGCCGGCATTCTCCCTCTTCATGTAAACATTGTAAAAGAAGATAGAATAGGCATAAGTATTATGATATAATGTGTAATAACAACCCATAATGCATTAAATATCAATATGAAAGCATGATGCAAAATGGACGTATCAATGATACTTGGTGAACTTACTAGCTACTCTCTTCTATATGCTTCAAGATGAAGGTTGCCAGAAGCGTAGTATTCAATAGGACTAGCTACCCCCTCTTATTCTGGCATTCTGCAGTTCAGTCCACATATACTACCCATTTCATTGATACCAATACATATGTAGTGTAGATCCTTTCTTGCGAGTACTTTGAATGAGTACTCACGGTTGCTTTGCTCACCCTTTTTCTCCTTTCTATACCCAGTTGTTGCGACCAGATGTTGGAGCCCAGGAGCCAGACGCCACCGATGACGACTCCTACTACACCGAAGGTGTCTACTACTACGTGTAGGCCCGCCGCCGCCGACCAGGAGTAGTTTAGGAGGATACCAGGTAGGAGGCATACACCTCTTTCGATCTGTATCCCAGTTTGTTCTAGCCATCTTATGGCAACTTGTTTAACTTATGTATGTACTCAGATATTGTTGCTTTCGCTGACTTATCTATGATTGAGCACTTGTATTCGAGCCCTCGAGGCCCCTGGCTTGTATTATGATGCTTGTATGACTTATTTATTTTCAGAGTTGTGTTGTGATATCTTCCTGTGAGTCCCTAATCTTGATCGTACATGTTTGTGTGTATGATTAGTGTACGATTGAATCGAGGGCGTCACAAGTTGGTATCAGAGCAATTGCCTGTAGGAATCTCCCTTTCCAAACTCCTTGGCCAAAGTTGAGTCTAGTCATTGAAAAGCTTTTACTAACATGGTTGTGTGGCTTATGGGCCCACGTCGCCATTGGGTGGTATTAGGATCTTTTATTCCTCATCTATACTTGCAAAGTGCATACGGATCTGAATGTCACAGATCCATTGACTAAACCTCTTCCGCGAGCAAAACATGATCAACACCAGAACTCTATGGGTGTTCGATTCATCACAATGTAACTAGATTATTGACTCTAGTGCAAGTGGGAGACTTTGGAAATATGCCCTAGAGGCAATAATAAAGTGGTTATTATTCTATTTCCGTGTTCATCATAATTGTCTATTGTTCATGCTATAATTGTATTAACGTAAACCGTAATACATGTGTGAATACATAGATCGTAATATGTCCCTAGTAAGCCTCTAGTTGACTAGCTCGTTGATAAATACATGATCATGGTTTCCTGACCATGGACATTGGATGTCATTGATAACGGGATCACATCATTAGGAGAATGATGTGATGGACAAGACCCAATCCTAAGCATAGCACAAGATCGTGTAGTTCGTTTGCTAAAGCGTTTCTAATGTCAAGTATTATTTCCATAGACCATGAGATTGTGCAACTCCCAGATACCGTAGGAATGCTTTGGGTGTACCAAACGTTACAACATAACTGGGTGGCTATAAAGGTGCACTACAGGTATCTCCGAAAGTATCTGTTGGGTTGGCACGAATCGAGACCGAGATTTGTCAATCCGTATGACGGAGAGGTATCTCTAGGCCCACTCAGTAATGCATCATCATAACGAGCTCAATGTGACTAAGGAGTTAGCCACGGGATCGTGCGTTATGGAACGATTAAAGAGACTTGCCGGTAACAAGATTGAACGAGGTATAGAGATGCCGACGATCGAATTTCGGGCAAGTAACATACTGATGGACAAATACGGGATTGATTGAATCCTCGACATCGCGGTTCATCCGATAAAATCATCGTGCAACATGTGGGAGCCGGCATGGGTATCCAGATCCTGCTATTGGTTATTGGCTGGAGAGATGTCTCGGTCATGTTTGCATGGTTCCCGAACCCGTAGGGTCTACACACTTAAGGTTCAGTGACGCTAGAGTTGTTATGGGAAATAGTATGTGGTTACCGAAGGTTGTTCGAATTCCTGGATGAGATCCCGGACACCACGAGGAGTTTTGGAATGGTCCGGAGATGAAGATTTTTATATGGGAAGTCCTTATTCGGTCGCCGGAAGTGTTTGGGGTGTTACCGGTATTGTACCGGAACCACCGAAGGGGTTCCGGGGGTCCACCGGGAGGGTCCACCTGCCCCGGAGGGCCCTATGGGCTGAATATAGAGGGGAACCAGCCCCTAGGTGGGCTGGGTACCAACTCCCCCCTAGGGCCCATGCGCCTAGGGTTGGGGAAAACCCTAGAGGGGGCGCCCCCACCTGGCTTGGGGGACAAGCCTCCCCTTGCCCCCCTCTAGATGCATCTAGGGGGCGACCCCCTCTCCCTTGCCCCTATATATAGTGGGGGTGGGGGAGGGTAGCCGCACCCCCTTCCCCTGGCGCAGCCCTCCCCCTCTCCAACACCTCCTCCTCCTCCGTCGCGCTTGGCGAAGCTCTGCCGGAGAACCACGAGCTCCATCACCACCACGCCGTCGTGTTGTCAGAGTTCTCCCTCAACTTCTCCTCTCCCCTTGCTGGATCAATAAGGAGGATACGTCCCCAGGCTGTACGTGTGTTGAACGCGGAGGCGCCATTGTTCGGCGCTTAGATCGGAATCGACCACGATCTGAATTGTTGCGTGTACGACTCCACCAACCGCGTTCTTGCAACGCTGCCGCTTAGTGATCTTCAAGGGTATGAAGATGCACTCCCTCTCTATTGTTGCTAGCATATCCTAGATTGATCTTGGTGACACATAGGAATTTTTTGAATTATTGCTATGTTCCCCAACAGTGGCATCATAAGCTAGTTCTATATGTAGATTCTATGCACGAGTAGAACACAAAGCAGTTGTGGGTGATGATTTGTTCAATTTGCTTACCGTTACTAGTCTTATCTTGATTCGGCGGCATTGTGGGATGAAGCGGCCCGGACCGACCTTACATGTACGCTTATGTGAGACTGGTTCCACCGACTGACATGCACTTGATGCATAAGGTGGCTGGCGGGTGTCTGTCTCTCCCACTTTAGTCATATTGGATTCGATGAAAAGGGTCCTTATGAAGGGTAAATAGCAATTGGCATATCACCGTTGTGGTTTTGTGTAGGTAAGAAACGTTCTTGCTAGAAACCCATAGCAGCCACGTAAAACATGCAACAACAATTAGAGGACGTCTAACTTGTTTTTGCAGGGTATGCTATGTGATGTGATATGGCCAAAAGGATGTGATGAATGATATATGTGATGTATGAGATTGATCATGTTCTTGTAATAGGAATCATGACTTGCATGTCGATGAGTATGACAACCGGCGGGAGCCATAGGAGTTGTCTTAATTTATTGTATGACATGCGTGTCAATGAAAACGCCATGTAATTACTTTACTTTACTGCTAACCGTTAGCCATAGTAGTAGAAGGAATAGTTGGCGAGACAACTTCATGAAGACACGATGGTGGAGATCATGTTGTCATGCCGGTGACGAAGGTGATCATGCTGCGCCTCGATGATGGAGATCAAAAGGCGCAAGATGATATTGGTCATATCATGTCACTTTATGATTTGCATATGATGTCTATCATGTTGACATCTTATTTTCTTAGAACGACGATAGCATAAATAAGATGATTCCTCACTAAAATTTCAAGAAAAGTGTTCCCCCTAATTGTGCACCGTTGCGAAGGTTCGTTGTTTCAAAGCACCACGTGATGATCGGGTGTGATAGATTCTAAGGTTCGCATACAACGGGTGTAAGCCAGATTTACACATGCAAAACACTTAGGTTGACTTGACGAGCCTAGCATGTACAGACATGGCCTTAGAATACGAGAGACCAAAAAGTCGAACATGAGTCGTATAGTGGATACGATCAACATGGAGATGTTCACCGTTGATGACTAGTCTATCTCACGTGATGATCAGACATGGCCTAGTCAATTCGGATCATGTATCACTTGGATGACTAGAGGGATGTCTATCTGAGTGGGAGTTCATTAAATAATTTGATTAGATGAACTTAATTATCATGAACTTAGTCTAAAATGTCTTTACAAAATGTCTTGTAGATCAAATGGCCCACGCTAATGTTGCCCTCAACTTCAACGCGTTCCTAGAGAAAACCAAGCTGAAAGACGATGGTAGCAACTATACGGATTGGGGCCGTAACTTGAGGATCATCCTCATAGCTGCCAAGAAAGCACATGTCCTTGAAGCACCGCTAGGTGACGCACCCATTTTCCCAGCAACTCAAGACGTTATGAACGCCTGGCAGTCACGTAGTGATGATTACTCCCTGGTTCAGTGCGGCATGCTTTATAGCTTAGAACCGGGGCTCCAAAAGCGTTTTGAGCAGCACATAGCATATGAGATGTTCCAAGAGCTGAAAATAGTTTTCCAAGCTCATGCCCGGGTCGAGAGATATGAAGTATCTGACAAGTTCTACAGTTGTAAGATGGAGGTAAACAGTTCTGTCAGCGAGCATATACTCAAAATGTCTGGGTTGCACAACCGCTTGTCTCAACTGGGAGTTAATCTTCCAGATGACTCGATCATTGACAGGATCCTCCAGTCACTTCCACCTAGCTACAAGAGCTTTGTGATGAACTACAATATGCAAGGGATGGAGAAGTCCATTCCTGAGTTATATTCAATGCTGAAATCAGCAGAGGTGGAAATCAAAAAGGAACATCAAGTGTTGATGGTGAATAAAACTACTAGTTTCAAGAAAGGCAAGGGTAAGAACTTCAAGAAGGACAACAAGGGAGTTGCCGTGCCCGGTAAATCAGTTGCCAGGAAGAAGCTAAAGAATGGGCCCAAGCCCGAGACTCAGTGCTTTTATTGTAAGAGAAATGGTCACTGGAAGCGGAACTGCCCCAAGTACTTAGCAGATAAGAAGGCCGGCAACGCCAAAGGTATACGTGATATACATGTTATTGATGTGTACCTTACCAGCGCTTGTAGTAGCTCCTGGGTATTTGATACCGGTGCGGTTGCTCATATTTGTAACTCAAAACAGGAGTTGCGGAATAAGCGGAGACTGGTGAAGGACGAGGTGACGATGCGCGTCGGGAATGGTTCCAAGGTTGATGTGATCACCGTCGGCACGCTCCCTCTACATCTACCTACGGGATTAGTTTTAAACCTCAATAATTGTTATTTAGTACCAGCTTTGAGCATGAACATTGTATCTGGATCTCGTTTAATGAGAGATGGCTACTCATTTAAATCTGAGAATAATGGTTGTTCTATTTATATGAGAGATACGTTTTATGGTCATGCCCCGCTGGTCAATGGTTTATTTTTGTTTAATCTCGAACGTGATGTTACACATATTCATAGTGTGAATGCTAAAAGATGTAAGGTTGATAATGATAGTCCCACATACTTGTGGCACTGCCGCCTTGATGACATTGGTGTCAAACACATGAAGAAACTCCATGCAGATGGACTTTTGGAGTCTCTTGATTATGAATCATTTGACACATGCGAGCCTCATGGGAAAAATGACCAAGACTCCATTCTCCGGAACAATGGAGTGAGAAACCAACTTATTGGAAATCATACATACTGATGTGTGCGATCCAATGAGCGTTGAGGCTCGCGGTGGCTATCGTTATGTTCTCACCCTCACCAATGACTTAAGTAGATATGGATATGTCTACTTAATGAAACACAAGTCTGAGATCTTTGAAAAGTTCAAGGAATTTCAGAGTGAGGTAGAGAATCAACGTGACAGGAAAATAAAGTTCTTACGATCAGATCGTGGAGAGAATACTTGAGTCACGAGTTTGGCACGCACTTAAGGAAATGTGGAATTGTTTCACAACTCACGCCGCCTGGAACACCTCAGTGAAATGGTGTGTTCAAATGTCGTAATCGCACTCTATTGGATATGATGTGATCTATGATGTCTCTTACTGATCTACCGCTATCATTTTGGGGTTATGCTTTAGAGACTGCCGCATTCACTTTAAATAGGGCTCCGTCGAAATCCATTGAGACGACACCGTATGAATTATGGTTTGGAAAGAAACCTAAGCTGTTGTTTCTCAAAGTTTGGGGAAGCGATGCTTATGTCAAGAAACTTCAACCTGAAAAGCTCGAACCTGAGTCGGAAAAATGCGTCTTCATAGGATACCCTAAGGAAACTATCGGGTATGCCTTCTACCTAAGATCCGAAGGCAAGATCTTTGTTGCCAAGAACGGATCCTTTCTAGAGAAAGAGTTTCTCTCGAAAGAAGTAAGTGGGAGGAAGGTAGAACTTGATGAGGTACTGCCTCTTGAACTGGAAAGTAGCGCAGCTCAGGAAGATGTTTCTGTGATGGACAAGACCCAATCCTAAGTGTAGCACAAGATCGTGTAGTTCGTTTGCTAAAGCTTTTCTAATGTCAAGTATCATTTCCTTAGACCATGAGATTGTGCAACTCCTGGATACCGTAGGAATGCTTTGGGTGTACCAAACATCACAAAATAACTGGGTGGCTATAAAGGTGCACTACAGGTATCTCCCAAAGTATCTGTTGGGTTGGCACGAATCGAGACTGAGATTTGTCACTCCGTATGACGGAGAGGTATCTCTGGGCCCACTCGGTAATGCATCATCATAACGAGCTCAATGTGACTAAGGAGTTAGCCACGGGATCATGCGTTACGGAACGAGTAAAGAGACTTGTCGGTAACGAGATTGAACGAGGTATAGAGATACCGACGATCGAATCTCGGGCAAGTAACATACCGATGGACAAAGGGAATTCTATACGGGATTGATTGAATCCTCGACATCGTGGTTCATCCGATGAGATCAGCGTGGAACATGTGGGAGCCAACATAGGTATCTAGATCCCGCTGTTGGTTATTGGCCGAAGAGATGTCTCGGTCATGTCTGCATGGTTCCCGAACCCGTAGGGTCTACACACTTAAGGTTCGGTGACGCTAGAATTGTTATGCGAAATAGTATGTGGTTACCGAAGGTTGTTCTGAGTCCCGGATGAGATCCTAGACGTCTCGAGGAGTTTCGGAATGGTCCGGTGATGAAGATTTATATATGGGAAGTCCTTATTCGGTTGTCGGAAGTGTTCGAGGGGTTACCGGTATTGTACCGGGACCACCGAAGTGGTTTCGGGGGTCCACCGGGAGGGTCCACCTGCCCCGGAGGGCCCTATGGGCTGAATATAGAGGGGAACCAGCCCCTAGGTGGTCTGGGCGCCAACTCCCCCTAGGGCCCATGCGCGTAGGGTTGGGGGAAACCCTAGAGGGGCGCCCCCCACCTAGCTTGGGGGGCAAGCCTCCCCTTGGCCGCCGCCCCCCTCTAGATGCTTCTAGGTGGGAGGCCCCCTCTCCCTTGCCCCTATATAAAGTGGGGGATGGGAGGGAAGCCGTACCCCCTTCCCCTGGCGCAGCCCTCCCGCTCTCCAACACCTCCTCCTGCTCTGTCGCGCTTGGCGAAGCTCTGCCGGAGAACCACGGGCTCCATCATCACCACGCCGTCGTGCTGTCGGAGTTCTCCCTCAACTTCTCCTATCCCCTTGCTGGATCAAGAAGGAGGATACGTCCCCAGGCTGTACGTGTGTTGAACGCGGAGGTGCCATTGTTCGGTGCTTAGATCGGAATCGTCCGCGATCTGAATCGCTGCGTTACGACTCCACCAACTGTGTTCTTGCAACTCTTCCGCTTAGCGGCCTTCAAGTGTATGAAGATGCACTCCCTCTCTCTTGTTGCTAGCATCTCCAATATTGATATTGGTGACACGTAGGAAATTTTGAATTATTGCTACGTTCCCCAACACCCTGAAAGTGCTAGTGATTGACTAGAGGGGGGGTGAATAGGTGATTTTTATGAAAGTCTTCAAAACATGGAAGTTTCGAAGACAAAGGATAGAAATAAATCTATTACCATGCAGCGGAAGGTAGACTACACTAGGCAAACCATAGTCAAGTATTCAATGGAGTGAAAGCACAATGACTAATAGCAGCTAGGCAGTAAAGATCAGGTAGGAAGATATTGTGAAGCCAATCAGAACAAGTAGTCACTCAGTGAAGACAAAAGATAAAGCAATCATACAGTGGCTTCACAAGGACCAACAGTAAGTAAAGGGAAGGGAAGGATGAAACTAGTGACTCGTTGAAGATAATGATTTGTTGGACCAGTTCTAGTTGCTGTGGCAACTGTACGTCTGGTTAGGGAGGCTGAGATTCAACTCAGAAGACCTCGTCTTCACCTTATTCCCCTTGAGCTAAGGACACCCAGTCCTCGCCCAATCACTCTGGTAAGTCTTCAAGGTAGACTTCCAAACCTTCACAGACTTTGTTCACCGGCGATCCACAATGACTCTTGGATGCTCAGAACGCGACGCCTAACCGGCTGGAGGATTCACAGTCCTCAAGTGTAATAAGTCTTCAGATCACACAGACAGGAAGACTTAAGTGATGCCTAACACTCTTTGGCTCTGGGTGTTTAGGGCTTTAGCCTCGCTAGGAATTCTCTCTCAAAGGCTTCGAGGTGGGTTGCTCTCAAACGACAAAAGCCGTGCACTAACTCTGAGAAGCCAACCTTTTATGGTTGTAGGGGGTGGACTATTTATAGCCACTAGGCAACCTGACCTGATTTGTTCGAAATGACCCTTGGTCACTAAGGAACGGACACGTGTTCCAACGGTCATATTTCAAAGACACACGGCAACTTTACTTGGGCTACAAGCAAAGCTGACTTATCCAACTCTGGACAAGATTTGCTCTCATAGTCTTCACTCGAAGACATAGGATTTTGGTTAAGCATCACTTCAGTCATTCTGACCGGTTCACTTGGACCCCACTTAACAGTACAGTGGTTCCTATGACTCAACAAAGAAGAAAAAGAACGACAAAACAACTAAGTCTTCGCGCTCCATAGTCTTCATGCGATGTCTTATCCTGTCATAGTCTTCAATGTGAATGTCTTCACATACCACCTTTGACTTCAATGTCTTCATTCATTTTTAGGGGTCATCTCTAGTAGGAAAACCGAATCAATGAGGGACTTCTACCTGTGTTATCCTGCAATTCTCACAAACACATTAGTCCCTCAACCAGGTTTGTCGTCAATACTCCAAAACCAACTAGGGGTGGCACTAGATGCACTTACAATCTCCCCCTTTTTGGTGATTAATGACAAACTGGTTGAAGTTTTCAACGGGGAATAAAATATGTGAAATTGTAAAGGATAGGGTATTGTCTTCATAAGTTGCAAGGGCTCCCCCTGAAGATGTGCATATAAGTAATTTGCTTTTGGAATGCAAATGCACATGGCAGGTTGTACTTGTGGAGATCCTCTTCAACTTATGATGACAAGTCATTATGCAAGATATGATGTAACGAAGATAATGACATGCATAATGAAAAATGGACGTCTGCAAAATGATCTAAGTGCGGAATTTATCGTTGCACATGCGGAATTTATCATCGCATCACAAAATAGCAAATAAGTAGCAGACGACCATCGAGTTTAAGTGTTACAACTCAAAGAACCAAATCTATCAAAAACGAGAGTTGTAAGCACTTGGCAAAAGTAGCAAAAAGTAAATTAACCACCCATATGGACCCGCTTGAAGACTATCAACTCATATGCTTCTCCCCCTTTTGTCAGTGAGGACCAAAAAGGTTTGAAGACATAGAGCACCTACGCGTTCCCATGAGGTGTAGGCGAGGAAGCAGGGTCATCGTTGAGATCCGGTGGTGCAGAGGAACTTGGTGCAGTGTCGACACGCGCTGAAGTTGGAGGAGGTGAAGTTGCATCATCTTGGTCATCGATGACTCTGGCATTTATGGTCGCAGCTGAGGACGAGTATTCAGAGTCTTCAAGTGAGGGAGTCCGACGCAAGTGAGCATTTCTAGGAGGAGTTGAGTCAAACTTGAAGCATTCAGTGAAGCCATCGTCGTGCAGATCAGCTTCAGCACTGAGTAGGGTCAAACTCTTCCACGACCTCCGACAGGTTTCATGAGTGACAAAGGCATTCTTGGTGGCAAGATTGCGAATGCGGTTAACATCCACCAAGAGGCTTTGCATCCGACGCTTAAGCCAGTCGTGATGTTTGTCCTGTTTCTGATGCAGCGCAACGAGAAGCTCTCGGTCATTGAGGACACGAGATCGTCTTTGAGGCCTTTGTGCAATGGTGCTACCAGTGACATCAGTTTGAGCACGAGGGACACGTGTGTTTCCAGCCAGAGGATAAACACGAGAAACGGCTGGAATCCCTTCAATGGGCTGGGTGAAGCTTTGATGATCAGCATTGTGAAGATAAATGGGATCCTTAGCAGGCTCTGGGTAAATGGCTTCAACTGACAGATCAACCTCGGGCAAGAATATAGGATGATTGCGCGCAGACGACTGATAGTTGAAGGCTGAGTGACGCTTGATCAGACGCATGACCCATGGAGCATAGAATTTCAACCCAAAGATGTCGGAGCCAGACGCTGCCAACTTCCTGATGAAGAAGTCTTGAGCATTGAAGCTGATTCCATTGAAGATATAGAAAACCAAAGTCTTCATTGCTCCTTCAAGCTTCGCTGCAGATGAGTGTCCTTTGACGGGCCATAGAGTCTTCCTGATGATGTGGTAAATGGTGCAAGGCAGGTACTCTAGGTCTTCAACAAAGAACTCAGATGGGTATTCAACGTCGTGAGGCAGAGGCTTCATCATGCTCAGCATTTGACTCATGTTGGGTTCTGGCTTCAGAAAGATGCTTTCAAAGGCATTTTGATGTTGTTGACAACCTGGTTCATATTATTCACCAGGAGTGTGCAGGCTTGTGAGCTCAATGATATCAAGAGCTTTAGCTTCATGATGGACATTGCCTGTCATCCACTCAAGGACCCAAGTCTTCGGATCCCTGTTGTAGCCTCGAATATGAAGAGTGGCATAGAATTGAAGCAGCAATTCTTCATTCCAGTGCTCCTTGTCAGTGACGAACTGCAACAGACCAGCATCTCTGAAACAATCCAATGCTTCTTCAAGGCAGGGCAGTCCAACTATAGCTTCAGAGTCGAGGCGCATATGTGGAAATATGCGCCCTTGATTGTATAGGACACAGGAATAGTAGTTGCGCTGCTGATAGCTCCGGAACCGATCTGAGGAAATGCGCGGTCTGGTATAAGGGTTCTTGGAGCTGTTGAAGAAGGTATTATGTGCCACGAAGCCATTTGCATTGAAGACCCCAGGTGAATCGTGGAATTCTTGGCTTGGGCTTTTGGACTTGACGCCTGTGCTCAACGTGGTACTCAAATTGTGGACCAGCAGCAGGCGGAGGAGTCATAATGGGCCAGCGAACCATAACTGGATGACCACGATCAAATGCCAGCTCCATTGTGTGAGGTCTTGGAGGGGGAACCGGGGCATTGGCATTGTCTTCATGGGCTTCAGGGGCCACATGTGCTTCAGGTGCTTGGACTTCAGGTGCTGCATTGACTTCTGGTGCCACATTGGCTTCCGGCGCCTCGTTGGCTTCCGGCGCCGTATTGGCGTCAACCATGACAACGTCATTGGCGTCAGCAGTGATGTTGGTGGCTACTTCAGGGTTGTTAACCTCCATTTCAGAAGCTGGAGGATCGGTCACGTTCTCCTCGAGAACAACATCTTGGTGAGACGGGGGTGTAGCAACTCTTGAAACTCTTGGGGCTTCTTCTTCATCTTCTTCTTCATCAGCTGATGCAGCTGGAACATCTTCAGCCATTTTGGCTTCGGATTCAGACACGTGCATTGTGGGAGTGACTTGGGGCCTTGGTCCTTTGTGAAGCCTGCGTAATGTGGGTGACTCTTGTGGAGATGGAGTGTGCTGGGCCACAAAGTCATCATCATCTTGCACTATTGGGGTAGCTTGCGGTTGGGGAGAGCTTGGAGTGTCTTGTCTCTGTGGGTGATCAGCCCACGATGCATCCTGAGCACTTGGCGTCAGAGGATGACCAATGCTGATGAGTTCGCTGTGCGTAAGCACAGGCGATGATACCAATTGGTGCTCGATCTGAGGAAGGACTTCATCATCTTCAACATTGTCATGATGACCAATGTCTTCAGCAGTGGTGGGGTCAACTACTGGAATGTCTTCAGCTTCAGGAGCCTTTGTGGAAGCAGGCTCATGAATTACCATCCATCATTCTTCATGCGAAGAGGCAGGACGAGCAACCGAGATGGTCTCAACAATAAGGGGCTCTGTGGGAGCAGCCCGATCTTTCTTGGTTTTGCGCTTCTTCTTGGAGGGAGCGACATCAGAAGCTTCAGGATGTTTCCTCTTTCTGGCTTCAGCCTCGGTAGCCCTTGTCTTCTTTAATTCTGAAGCCACTGTGGGGACCTTAGGCTTCGAGCCTGTCATACTGGGTGGGAAGACAATGGGATGTGCTTCCTGCCTTGTTGCTTCGGGTTCGGCCACAGCTGGCTTCTTCTTCTTCTTTGCAGCCATCCTGGGATCGATGCCAGGATGCCCAAGAGCCTTGCGCTTTTCAGCTTCATTGTAGGCTTGCACGCACTTGTCAGCCAGACTCTTCATGCGCTCACGAGAACCTTTAGCTTCTTCGCGTTTCTTGAGAAAGGCTTCTTTGAGCTCATGCAGCATAGTCTTGAAGTTCTTGACATCTTGCACGCTGAGCTTCGCCATGTGTTGCTTGAACTGAGCTTTCTCATAGTCGATCTTTTGCTTCATTTCAATGATGCGCTGAGCTAGAGCTAGCTCAGAAGCAATGGCGCCAGTGAAGCCAGATAGGGTGGATGGATCCACTGAAGGTCCCTTTGCAGCAACCCATGTGGTTTTGGGGTACTGCTCAGGTTTCCAGTAAGAGCCATCAGCATTCATTTTCCTTTTGAACCCAACACCCTCTTTCCTAGGGTTTCGGTTCAGGATCTGCCTTTTGAGGACATCACATAGTGTCTGATGCCCTTTGAGACTTTTGAACATCCCTGTTTCAAGCAATGTCTTCAACCTAGCATTCTCATCAGCAATAGCAGTGGCATCCTCAGCAGAGGGGTTAGTTGGCACATCAGCAGTTGAAGATATTGCAATAGTAGCAGCAGTAGAACAACCACCAACAGAAGTAGTGTTGTCACACTCAATAAATTTAAGACATGGTGGTTCAAATCCTTCCTGAGCGGAACTGATCTGTTTGGCGTGAAGTGACTCGTTTTCCTTTTGAAGATCCTCATGAGCCGCTCTCAATTTCTCAAGATCTTGTTTCCTTTGAAGATAATCATAGGAAAGCTTTTCATGAGTTGTTGAGAGCGTTTCATGACAACTTTCAAGTTCCTCATACTTAACGTGAAGATTTTTTATGTCTTCAATTAAGGACTGAGATCGAGTCATTTCAGCGTCTAACAGGTCATCGCTTTTGTCTAACAGTTTTTGAATATGTTCCATAGCTTTCTGTTGTTCAGTTGCGATTTTAGCAAGTGTTTTGTAGCTGGGTTTGGAACCACAATCAGAGTCATATTCACTGGAAGTTTGATAGTGAGTAGTGTGTGTGTTTACCTTGGCACCGCGTGCCATGAAGCAGTAGGTAGGAGCGGAGTAGTCCTTGTCATTTGCATCAGTGTCGGTGACGGAGTAATTATCTTCAGTGTTGAAGATGGACTGGCAACGTATGACGTAGCCAGACTCGCAACGCCAGAATCGGACTCCTCCTCAGACTCCACCTCCGCCTCCTCAGAAGCGGACTCCTCCTCTGAATCCATTTCCTTGGTCACTAGGCAACCCGACCTGATTTGTCCGAAATGACCCTTGGTCACTAAGGAACTGACAAGTGTTCCAACGGTCAGATTTCAAACACACACGGCAACTTTACTTGGGCTATAAGCAAAGATGACTTATCCAACTCTGGACAAGATTTGCTCTCATAGTCTTCACTCGAAGACATAGGATTTTGGTTAAGCATCACTTCAGTCATTCTGACTGGTTCACTTGGACCCCACTTAATAGTACGGTGGTTCCTATGACTCAACAAAGAAGAAAAAGAACGACGAAACAACTAAGTCTTCGCGCTCCACAGTCTTCATGCAATGTCTTCTCTTGTCATAGTCTTCAATGTGAACTTCTTCACATACCACCTTTGACTTCAATGTCTTCATTCATTTTTAGGGGTCATCTCTGGTAGGAAAATCGAATCAATGAGGGACTTCTACCTGTGTTATCCTGCAATTCTCACAAACACAGTAGTCCCTCAACCAGGTTTGTCGTCAATACTCCAAAACCAACTAGGGGTGGCACTAGATGCACTTACACACCCCTTATTACAGATGATCACCTGCTGCACTAGAAGATTCCGAAGATACTCTACGATGTTCTCCCGAGACTTTGTGCCATCACTTTTGCAATTCCCTTCCATCAATAAACCCCTATGGATAACCACGTACAGTTGACATTCATACAATAATTTTCCATTGATCTTGTTATTAGAAGATACCTCAAAATTCTGTCTATTGTTCTGAGAATACTTCGTGCCTACTGCCTTGTAGTTCTTTGCCACATGAATACCCCTGCGGATAATTCCTCACACTTACCGAGTATCCGCTCATCCCCAGTTGTTCATGTGTTTCACAAAGGTCTTCGAAATACCATTCGATCTTCTAAAAATCCTCAACAACCTATTGCTCTTGAAATTCTTGCTTGGTTGCATTATGGATAACCCCATAAGTCTGGTAATCTTATTGTCATCCTTTGTCATTATCATTTTGAGTCCGTTGATTCAATATGTTGCGAATGCCCGCAATCATCAATCAGGTCCTAGAATTCATCCTTCCAGCTCAGACATTATTTTAAATATGAGTTGGATCTCGACCAATCAAATTGCCATCGATTGTACCCCTAAGCCTACTCAACTTATCCATCATTAATCAGAGTGTTTGCTTCTGATCCGTTGAATTGGAAATCATAATTCCTTTGCATTTGAGCTTTGAATTAGTCAGTTGTTTCTATAAACCAATGCATTTATATTGTTTCTTCCACTAGTTGTGTGCCGATACTCACATCATCTCCGTTATGGACCCTCATATCCTTTATTGAATTATCATTCGATTGTGTCCTTCATATACAAAAACCTCGAGAGTTCTATCCCTGATGCGTAATGCCATTGGTAAATCCTATTCTCTAATTTGGCCAACCATGCTCTACTTTTGAGCTGGTGATAATTACTCTCAAAGCTTGTTGTATAGGTTTCTAAGATGCCCCGATGGGTTGAACCTATGCCTTCCATAATCTGTGTGAACCCGAAAGTTTCACGATTCATAATCCTCTGGTAATTCACCACATAGGTATTCACACTCAAATCATTTTTATAGAGCAGTGAATGAATGGTCACGCATTGGAGAAGTGGGAGTCGACCTTGAACTTTGTGTTCATTCCCATGGGCACGATGTGGATCATATCAGGAAAGCTTCTCTTAAATTAATTATTCCCTTGGTATAAGTTCATGTTATATCTGGGATCTGGCCATTTGCAATCATGGTTCCGACTATATTGATATTCTTTGATTCCTTTTCTCGGACAAGTTAAAGTACTTGTCATCTACAGATCAATGTACCTGTCCAACCTTTATTTTGTCCTACTTTCGAGTATTACTCTCTAGTATCTTGATAATATCACAGAACCATGTTTCTTATTGCGAGCCTTCTCCAAGTATTACATTCTCACTAATTTCAATTTTCCCCGGGTTCTGGTTTTTTTAGTCACTCGAGGACAACGGCAAGTGAATCAATTCCGCACTATGATTCAACAACTCTTAGAAATCTTCATTGCTTGCGAGTTTGTACTCGATCATGTCATTTCCAACTGATTGACTACATCATCATCGCCAGGCTGACTGCTTGACCATTCTACCTATGTCCTTCATCCCTGGGACATGATCCCGACAGTGCTCTAAGCTTACATTGAACTTTCAGCATCATATTGCTTGTCTTGAGAGACAACTTCGGATTCTGAAATGGCATCTTATATATGGTTATAATAACCTTTTGCTTCACCATTTTCCTTGGCTTGATGTCATCGTCGATCGACTACCTCTTCATGGAATCTCTCGACAAAAGTGTCGTGATCATTATCAACATTCTGAGCTCTCCCAAGATATCTATCGAATTCCTGATGAGAAATACCATCCTTGCCCCTCGATGGTTTGTGTTACCATCGGCAACATCATTGCCCTACCTCCAACACAAACGTGTTTATGTTTTGTGTAGTACCTCGAGTTCCTTCCTACCCAACTTATGTCATGTTCTACTTTGTAGTATTACCATATTTTATGTCAAGGAGGTCATGGGAATTTCACCACCTCTTGAGAATTCTTGATACAAGTGATACTTATCACCATCACCATTCTTTTTCTTGGTCCCCGTGTTGTTTCTAACCGGAAACCCGACAATTGAACTATGATGTGTGAATTCAAAACTTCTAGCAACCCTATTGCTTTGAAGTTAATGGTCGATATTTCATTCTTAGACCGTTGGTTATCAAATCACCATTCTATCATTAACTATGCTACCTAAGACCATATTTCGGGTGCACCTTTTAACGAATGTTTTATTGTGTATGTTTTCCTCGAGCATACCTCATTATATCATTTGATCTGACAATGTTATCTCCTTGTTCACATAATTGTGGAATCCATCATTTGGGAATCATAACGAATTGTCACTGAGTTCATCAGCCACCTACTCATCCTCTCCTTGGTTTAATGATAAACTCATGATTCAGAACTTGCTTCCATAGTTCATTTCTCGAGAATCTTTCAACTCCATCTTGTCGAATTGTGTTGCACCCCTTCCATCGCAGGCATCCTGAGTCTGAGGTATCTTGACACCAATCAGATCTGAATGTTGGTCAGATATGATGGTTGGAACATATTTCCAAGAGTTATAACATTGTTCATTATATGACCCGGTAAGGTGATGTCATGCCTAGCACACCTGGCTGGAGGATGATGTCTACTACACAACATTCTTCTTGTAGACGTTGTTGGGCCTCCAAGTGCAGAGGTTTGTAGGACAGTAGCAAATTTCCCTCAAGTGGATGACCTAAGGATTATCAATCCGTGGGAGGCGTAGGATGAAGACAGTCTCTCTCAAACAACCCTGCAACCAAATAACAAAGAGTCTCTCGTGTCCCCAACACACCCAATACAATGGAAAATTGTATAGGTGCACTAGTTCGGTGAAGAGATGGTGATACAAATGCAATATGGATGGTATATATAGGTTTTTGTAATCTGAAATTATAAAAACAACAAGGTAACTAACAATAAAAGTGAGCGAAAACGGTATTGCAATGCGTTGAAACAAGGCCTAGGGTTCATACTTTCACTAGTGCAAGTTCTCTCAACAAGGATAACATAATTAGATCATATAACATTCCATCAACATGCAACAAAGAGTCACTACAAAGTCACTAATAGTGGAGAACAAACAAAGAGATTATTGTAGGGTACGAAACCACCTCAAAGTTAGTCTTTTCGATCAATCCATTGGGCTATTCCTATAAGTGTCACAAACAGCCCTACAGTTCGTAGTAAAATAACACCCTAAGACGCAAATCAACCAAAACTCTAATTCACCTAGATACTCCAATGTCACCTCAAGTATCCGCGGGTATGATTATACGATATGCATCACACAATCTCAGATTCATCTATTCAACCAACACAAAGAACTTCAAAGAGTGCCCCAAAGTTTCTACCGGAGAGTCAAGACAAAAACGTGTGCCAACCCCTATGCATAAGTTCACAAGGTCACAGAACTCGCAAGTTGATCACCAAAACATACATCAAGTGGATCACGTGAATATCCCATTGTCACCACAGATAAGCACATGCAAGACATACATCAAGTGTTCTCAAATCCTTAAAGACTCAATTCGATAAGATAACTTCAAAGGGAAAACTGGATTCATCACAAGGAGATAGAGGGGGAGAAACATCATAAGATCCAACTATAATAGCAAAGCTCGTGGTACATCAAGATCGTGCCAAGTCAAGAACACGAGAGAGAGAGAGAGAGAGAGAGAGAGAGAGAGATCAAACACATACTACTGGTACATACCCTCAGCCCCGAGGGTGAACAAATCCCTCCTCATCATGGAGAGTGCCGGGATGATGAAGATGGCCACCGATGATGGATACCCCCTTTGGCAGGGTGCCGAAACAGGGTCCCGATTGGTTTTTGGTGGCTACAGAGGCTTGCGGCGGTGGAACTTCCAATCTAGGTTTCTTTTCGGGGGTTTCTGTATTTATAGGAATTTTTGGCGTCGGACTCACGTCAGGGGGGTCTCCAAGTCATCCACGAGGCAGGGGCATGCCCAGGGGGTAGGGCGCGCCCTCCTCCCTCGTGGATGGCTCGGGACTCTTTTGGCCCAACTATTTTTACTCTCGGGGCTTCTTTTGGTCCATAAAAAATCATCAAAATTTGGCACGTCAATTGGACTCCGTTTGGTATTCCTTTTCTGTAAAACTCAAAAACGGGGAAAAAATAGAAACTGGCACTGGGCTCTAGGTTAATAGGTTAGTCCCCAAAATCATATAAAATAGAATATAAAACATCCAAGATGGATAATATAATAGCATGGAACAATCAAAAATTATAGATACGTTGGAGACATATCAAGCATCCCCAAGCTTAATTCCTACTCGTCCTCGAGTAGGTAAATGATAAAAACAGAATTTTTGATGTGGAATGCTACCTAACATAATTATCAATTTAATTTTCTTTATTGTGGCATGAATGTTCAAATCCGAAAGATTCAAGACAAAAGTTTAATATTGACATAAAAATAATAATACTTCAAGCATACTAACAAAGTAATCATGTCTTCTCAAAATAACATGGCCAAAGAAAGTTCATCCCTACAAAATCATATAGTCTGGCTATGCTCCATCTTCATCACACAAAATATTTAAATCATGCACAACCCTGATGACAAGCCAAGCAATTGTTTCATACTTTTGATGTTCTCAAACCTTTTCAACTTTCACGCAATACATGAGCGTGAGCCATGGACATAGCACTATAGGTGGAATAGAAGGTGGTTGTGGAGAAGACAAAAAGAAGGAGATAGTCTCACATCAACTAGGCTATCAAGGGGCTATGGAGATGCCCATCAATAGATATCAATGTTAGTGAGTAGGGATTGCCATGCAACGGATGCACTGGAGCTATAAGTGTATGAAAGCTCAAAAAGAAAACTAAGTGGGTGTGCATCCAACTTGCTTGCTCATGAAGACCTAGGGCATTTGAGGAAGCCCATCGTTGGAATATACAAGGAAAGTTTTATAATGAAAAATTCCCACTAGTATATGAAAGTGACAACATAGGAGACTCTCTATCATGAAGATCATGGTGCTACTTTGAAGCACAAGTGTGGTAAAAGGTCAGCATACGAAGTTTATCAATTCTATTTGCCAGCATTCATGGACTTCCGTGGTAGAATCTACCGTTCAGGTGTATTGCATTTTCATGAGCGCGATTTGTCAAAAAGTTTATTACTCTTTTCTGCCGATCATCCTCAACCTCCAGTAGCATTGCCCCTTCTCTCTTTTTCTCTCATTTTTTGGGCCTTCTCTTTTTTTGGCCTTTCTCTTTTTTTATTTCCTCACATGGGACAATGCTCTAATAATGAAGATCATCACACTTTTATTTACTTACAACTCAAGAATTACAACTCGATACTTAGAACGAAATATGACTCTATATGAATGCCTCCGGAAGTGTACCGGGATGTGCAATGAATCAAGAGTGACATGTATGAAAGAATTATGATCGGTGGCTTTGCCACAAATACAATGTCAACTACATGATCATGCAAAGCAATATGACAATGATGAAGCGTGTCATAATAAATGAAACGGTGGAAAGTTGCATGGCAATATATCTCGGAATGGCTATGGAAATGCCATAATAGTTAGGTATGGTGGCTGTTTTGAGGAAGATATATGGTGGGTGTATGGTTCCGGCGAAGGTTGCGCGGCACTGGAGAGGCTAGCAATGGTGGAAGGGTGAGAGTGTGTATAATCCATAGACTCAACATTAGTCATAAAGAACTCACATACTTTTTGAAAAGATCTATTAGTTATCAAAACGAAGTACTACGCACATGCTCCTAGGGGATAGATTGGTAGGAAAACACCATCGCTCGTCCCCGATCGCCACTCATAAGGAAGACAATCAAAAATATCTCATGCTCCAACTTCGTTACATAACGGTTCACCATACGTGCATGCTACGGGACTCACAAACTGTTGGGGATATTACTACCAGTATGACCCGCCCAAGAGGGGTTGGGTCAGCCCTAATGGCGGGTTACATAAGAAGCCCAGTATTCAGTCAAGATGATAGTTTATTAAACATATAGAAAGCCCAAGGGCCTCGGGACGACTTAAGGCCCGTTATTGTAAACCACCATATGGACGGCACATACTTGTACAAAAAGGCATGTAAAGAAAGTCACTGAGCCGGACACGATTATGAGCCGGCCGAGACTCCGTAGGCCACCTGTCATCAACCCATGTATATAAGGGGACGGCCTGGTGGCGGTTTAGGGCAAGAAACAACGAAGTCGATAACCAAGTCGGTGAGTTGAGCCTCTTGGAGATTGAAACCTCAGCAATACCAATCACAACTAGACGTAGGCTTTTACCTTCATCGTAAGGGGCCGAACTAGTATAAAACTCTCTCGTGTCCTTTGTCCCGATTAACCCCTTTAAGCTTCCTAGTGCGATGGCCCTATGACTAAGTCCTTGCTCTAGGACATCTGCCGTGTCAACTCCACGATAGTTGGCGCCCACTGTGGGGCCAACGCACGGTGGATTTGAGTTCTTGAAGGGCAACTTTGAAGGGCTCAAGGGATACGTTGTGGGCCGGATGACCAAGAGTCGTCGCGGCAAATTCTACATCGACGATGAAGGTTGGGGCCCCGAGGCCGGCTCGATCGAGTACGGGCACCGGGTCCCCTTCGGCGGAATTCACGTCTTCATCGGCAGGATCGGCGAGTCAGGCCCTGAGCCGGACGTCCACACCAGCCTCATCAAAACGGCTCAGCGCGCTGGGTCAGCCCGTGTTCAATCTATTGTGAAGCATGCTTTCGTAGGCTGCGTCCATGGCGGTGAATACTCCAAAGGATCGATGGAAGGCGGGGAGACGGCTATCTGCTCTGATACTGCATCATCAACAGGTGAGACGGACTCGTTGTACCAACTGCAAGACGGCATGCTCGGGGACTGTTCCGATGGTAGCAGTATTCCGGACCCCCTTGAGCCGCCGAATTGGGTCGGAGTCTTTATGGCAGGGACACAGCCTAGACAGAACTCCACCGCAGCAACAGCGGTGGCCACCGGGTCGGCAGCTGCCGGGTCAGGAGACCCCGCGCGCCCCCTGCTCAGGTTCTCATGGACCTCATGGATAAGCTGAAGACTCTACCAACCGCTGCGGTAGAGCCGGCGGATAAAGCCCAGCATGATGCGGAAGTGGCACGCGTGCGAGAGGAGATGGTGCAAGCTAAGGAAAATCTGGCCGCGGAGGAAACCCGGATGGCAGCAGAACGAGGAGCTTTGGATGCTCGTGCTCAGCAGCTTCAAGCAGAAACCTTCCGGCTCTCGGTGGATCTTAATGCATCAAACGAAGTCATGAGGAGGAGGCGTCAGAAAGCTTAGTCGTGTCTTCCTCTAACGCTGGATCTGAGGAATCTGTTCCATACACCCGGAGCCGGAGGGAGCAACCCGCCAGAGGCAAACCGGGTCATGACGCCCGGTGCACGAGTTCAGCCACGCACCATGGAGCCGCCGCTCATGAATACAGCTCCTCCTCGTTATATATCAACACCCCCGGGTCACTTCTCCAACCCCATGGAGAATCTCATTGCGGCGTCGGCTCGTTCAGCTCTCCCGATGGAAGGCGACTCGCCAGCAGCAATTGAAACGCGGAGGGTAAGAGAACTACTTCAGACATCTTTGGCCCAGCAGGATGCATACTCCTACAGTCGAGACAGGATTCATTCAACTCCTCGCCCAAGCCGGAGCCCGAGTTACAGTAGGCACATGTAATCTGCAGAGATGTCAAGTAATGCTCAACGCCACAACCGGCCATATAGGCATGAGCCGGTGCGGGCTGGAGCCCCTAACTTGGCAGATCAGGAGAGGATTCGTCAAGAGGCGGAATGGGCGGCTCAAATAGCAGCAGAGCAGGCGGCTCACCAAACCTTTCCGGCTTATCCAGCAACCTCGGTTGAGGCAGGAGTGGCTACAAGAACCGGAGGCGTACCTTGCCTAGTCCCAGCCATACGCAATGAGCGGTTGCCCAAGGATTTCAAGGGACCTCGTAAGGTACCTAACTACACGGCTGACCTACAGTCGGGGGCTTGGATTGAGAGTTATGAGATGGCTATGGAACTGTTGGAGGTTAGCGATGCAGCAATGGCCAAGTACTTTACCATGATGTTGGATGGAATGGCTCGGACATGGTTGAAAGGATTACCACCTAATTCCATCGGCTCATGGGCAGAATTGAAGGCACGGTTCATCCAGAACTTTAAAGACATGTGTAAGCAGCCAATGTCAATTGTGGACCTGACCAATTGCAAGCAAGAGGATGGAGAATCTACAACCCATTAGGTGCGCCGGGTCAAGGAGATAATACATTCGTCTGATAAAATGGACGCCGGCTCAGCAGTTTTGATGTTGGAGAAAAATTGCCGTTTTGAACCTCTGAAGCAGAAGTTGGGGCGGCTTAAACGTGGCTGTAATGAGATGGGAACATTGATGGCGGCTCTTGTCAAATATGCCGATTCCGATACCACCAAAGCCCGACATCTGATGAAGAAAAAGCAACAAAGGGAAAGAAGAACGGCAACGGCAAGGGTCACCAGCATAACCCGGCGAATCAAGGAGGTAATAAGCATAAGGCTGATGAGTTTGTTCCTAATACTAATGTGCAGGGTGCTAATCAGCGGCGCAAGGGCAGACAACCCCCTCGATCAGGCGGGTCAGGCCCCACCCTTGAGCAGTTGTTGAATGAACCTTGCCCAAGACACGACACCCGGGAGAAGCCAGCCACCCACTTGTGGAAGGATTGCATGATCATGAAGGCGTTTAAAAATTCAAGCGCATTTGATGGGGGTCACGGCCCGGGTGGCGGCTCAGGTGGAGGCGGCTTTCAGGGCCCGGGCGCCGGTTCAAGCGGAGGAGGTTTTCATGGTCAGGGTCATCCTGGTCACCAGGGAGGATATAATCAGCAACATGGCCAAGGGAATCAACAGCAGCAACAATCCGGCTATCAGAGCAACCCGAAGCAGTTGAGTAGCGGACAGTATCATGTCTTTACTACCAGTTTATGTAAGAGAGACCAGAAACTCCACAAGAGGGCTGTCAATGCCGTTGAACTGGCAATTCCATGTTATCTACGTTGGTCGGAGCTGCCTATTGTGTGGAGCAGAGAGGATCACCCGCCCCGGGTTGATAATTCAGGTCACTTGGCTTTGGTAGTGGCACCTCAGGTTGGTTGGTACAAGTTTACTAAGGTACTCATGGATGGAGGCAGCAGCATCAACATCCTTTACTATGAGACATTCCGCCGGATGGGATTGACGGATAAAAATCTTAAACAATCCAACACTGTTTTTCATGGTGTGGTACCCGGTAAGTCGACATACCCAGTTGGTAAGATCGAGTTGGAGGTAGCCTTTGGGGATGAGTATGACTCCAGGGTAGAAAAATTAACCTTTGAAGTGGTTAAGATCAAAAGCCCATATCATGCTCTATTTGGGCGGCCGGCTTATGCCAAGTTCGTGGCTCGGCCGTGTTACGTGTATTTGCAACTCAAGATGCCGGGTCACAAGGGCACCATTACAGTCCATGGGATCCGGAAGATAGCCTTGGAATGTGAAGAGGGGAATGCTGCCTATGCTGAATCTGTTTGTGCAACAAAGGAGTTGAAATTCTACAAGGATCATGTTGACCCGGCGGACATGATGTCATTAAAGAAACCAACAATAGAGCATGAGCCAGAGTTAAGTTCAAATCAGCTGATGACACTAATATGGTTGACTTTGTGCCTGGCGATTCATCCAAATATTTCATCATCAGCGCAAACTTGGATCCGAAATAGGAAAGCGCGCTCATCGAGTTCATCCGTGAGAACCGGGACATCTTTGCATGGAAACCTTCAGACATGCCGGGTGTCCCGAGGGAACTCGCTGAGCACACTCTCAATATTGATCCAAAGTTCAAACATGTGAGACAGTTTCTTCGACGGTTCAATGAAGAAAGGCGCAAGGCCATCGAAGAAGAGGTGGCCCGGCTCTTGGCGGCTGGGTTCATTGTGGAGGTTTTTCACCCAGAATGGTTAGCTAACCCGGTGCTTGTACTCAAAAAGAATGGCACCTGGCGCATGTGTGTGGATTACATAGATTTGAACAAGTCTTGCCCGACTGGTCCTTTTGCTCTTCCCCGTATTGATCATATCATTGATGCTACGTCGGATTGCGCATGATTGAGTTTCTTAGATGCTTACTTCGGTTATCATCAGATTAAGATGGTAGTCAAGGATCAAGAGAAGACAACATTTATAACTCCTTTTGGGGCTTTCTGCTATGTGTCTATGCCTTTTGGGCTTAAGAGTGCCCAGGCGACTTACCAGCGGTGTGTGCAGAATTGTCTTCACAATCAAACTGGGCGCAATGTTCATGCCTATGTGGACGATATAGTGGTGAAATCCAGGGAAGAGGAAACCTTGGTCACAGACCTGAAAGAGACTTTTGATAATCTTCGGGTTTACAAGATGATGCTTAACCCGGCCAAGTGTGTTTTTGGAGTACCAGTCGGCAAGCTCTTGGTTTTTCTGGTGTCTAACCAAGGTATTGAAGCTAACCCGGAGAAAATCAAGGCAATCACATCTCTAGCCAAACCAACCTGCGTCAATGATGTTCAACGACTGGCGGGTCGTGTGGCTGCTTTGAGCCGGTTCATAAGCTGGTTAGGGGAAAAGGCTATGCCTCTGTATCAATTGATGAAGAAAACGAATGTTTTTGTTTGGAGTGATGCTGCGAATGCCGCTTTTGAGGATCTAAAGGCACAACTGGCTGAGCCGCCGGTCCTAGCTGCTCCTATTGAGAAAGAGCCGCTATTATTATACGTGGCTGCCAACTCACGGGCTGTTAGTGTGTCTATGGTGGTAGAACGCAAGGAGGCTGGCAGAGAGCATCCGGTTCAATGGTCGGTTTATTATGTCAGTGAAGTGCTAATTGAGTCTAAGCAACGATATCCACATTGGCAGAAGCTTTTTTACGGGGTGTTCATGGCAAGCCGGAAGCTTAAGCATTACTTTTAGGGACATCCCATCACTGTGGTTAGCTCTGCTCCTTTGGGAGACATTATTCAAAACAGAGAAGCTACAGGGCAAGTTGCCAAGTGGACAATTGAGCTTGGGTCTCATGGGCTGAAATATGTTCGACGCACTGCAATTAAGTCTCAAGCCCTGGTTGACTTCATCAATGACTGGACAGAGATGCAGGTGCTAGAAGAAAAGCCGGACAACACATATTGGACTATTCATTTTGATGGGTCCAGGCAATTGGAAGGCTTGGGGGCTAGAGTTGTATTAACTTCCCCACGAGGTGATAAATTTTGTTATGTGTTATGATTGATGTTTCCATGCACTAACAACGCGGCAGAGTATGAATCATTGCTCCATGGTCTTCGAGTGGCAAAGGAGATGAGCTTGAGCCGGGTCAGATGTCTTGGTGATTCAGATCTAGTGGCTCAGCAGGTGTCTGGCAAACGGGATTCCAAAGACCCTCTCATGGCGGCTTATCGCCGAGAGGTCGATGCTGTTGCAGGATACTTTAAAGGTTATCAGGTGGAACACATTGACCGTCGAAAAAAAGAAGCAGCTGATGCTCTGAGCCGGCTGGGGTCTCAACGTAAGCCGGTACCACCCAACACCTTTTTAGATGTTTTTCATAACCCCTCTGTCAAGTTGCCCACAGAAGAAGATTTAGCTGTTCCTGACCCGGAGGCCCAGTTGGTGGCGGCTCTTCACGTCATCCCAGATTGGACGATGTCGTTCTTGGCTTACATGACCTGGGGAGAATTGCCAGTGGATGAGACCCTGGCTCGACAGATAACCCGGCGGTCTAAGTCCATGACGATTTCGGATGGAGAGTTATTTCATCGCAGTGTTTCCGGAGCGTTTCAGCGGTGTGTTTCCCCCGAAGAAGGTCAAGAAATCCTTCGTGAAATCCATGAAGGCGATTGTGGTCATCATGCCGGGTCAAAATCTTTAGTGGCCAAGGCATTTCGTCATGGTTTTTACTGGTTGATGGCTCACGCTGATGCAGAAGATCTGGTCAGTAGGTGTGATGGATGTCAGAAATTTGCAAGACGAGCGCATGTGCTGGCTCAAGAGCTCCGGATGATTCCAATCACTTGGCCGTTTGCAGTCTGGGGGCTCGACATGGTGGGACCTTTCAAAAGGTCTAAGGATAAAAAGATGCATCTCTTGGTGGCTGTTGATAAGTTCACCAAATGGGTTGAGGCGGAGCCTGTGAGTTAGTGTGATGCAGCCATGGCGGTTTAGTTCATGAAAAAAGTAATCTTTCGTTTCAGCTTTCCACACAGTATTATCACAGACAATGGAACAAATCTATCCCAAGGGGCTATGGAAGAATTTTTTCAGCGAGAGCACATCCGGCTTGATGTTTCTTCCGTAGCTCATCCTCAATCCAATGGTCAAGCGGAGAGAGCCAATCAGGAAACTCTGAAAGGGCTAAAACCCCGGCTTATGGTTCCTTTACAACGAACGTTGGGTTGTTGGGTAGAGGAATTGCCTTCAGTGTTATGGAGTATCAATACTACACCCAACAGGTCTACGGGCTACACACCCTTCTTCATGGTTTACGGAGCAGAAGCAATATTACCCAGTGACATCTGTCATGACTCACCCCGTGTGGCGGTTTATGTTGAGGCTAACAATGAAAAAGCCAGACAAGATGCGCTTGACTTGTTGGATGAAGAAAGAGACTTAGCAGCAGCGCGGCCAGCAATTTATCAACAGGACATGCATCGTTATCACAGCCATCGGGTTAAGTCCAGGACTTTTTAGGAAGGCGACTTGGTGCTTCGGCTCGTCCAAGATCTTTCAGATGCACACAAGTTATCCCCACCTTGGGAAGGACCCTTTATGGTCAGTAAAAATTTAAACAATGGGTCCTACTACCTCATTGACATTCAAGAGCATGCCGACTCACGTAAGTCGGAAGAGGAGACCCGCCGGCCATGGAACATTGCTCAACTTCGGCCATATTACACCTGAGCCACCGGCTCTCAACATGTACATGCGTTCACATTGTATATACGATGATAAGCAATAAAGTAAGACCATCGGTCTCTTTTCTTTTCAAAGACTATGCACCTTTGTTATTTTTTATTCATAAATGACTATTAAGGAGCTGATCATATTTGAATCAATTTTAACCTTTTTAGTCCAGCTCATGATCGTATCCGAATCTAGCTGTAAACCTTATGGTCACTTGGGGGCTTCCTGTTCAAACATAGGTCGTATTCGAACCAAAGAGAACATAGCTGTCGTAACCCTCTTGGTCGGCTCAAGGACAAACTCACTTGGGGGCTTCTTGATTGTATCCGAATCATAGCTTAACCCCTTTTGAGTCCGACTTGGATCATATTCGAATCAGGGTCGTTAAAAACCGCTCAAGGTCATTTGGGGGCTTCCTATTCAAACATAGGTCGTATTCGAACCAAAGAGAACATAGCTATCGGTACCCTCTTGATCGGTGCAACGCCAAAGCCACTGGGGGCTATATGGTCGTATTCGAACCTTAGCTTAACCCCTTTGGTCCCGTTTACTGATCGTATTCGAATCAGGAACCCCCAACCTTTTGAATACAGAGTTCAAATTATGTTTATTATCTGTTGCTTGCCTTTGAGTTTTTGTTGTCTTCAATATTACAAATGAGATAGTCTGGTTTTCTTCGCCGGCTCAATTATTGGACAACACAGCTTCTCGGGTTACTCAAGCTGGTGGTGCAAGGATCCAAAGGTACGAGCTACTAAGGTATGATGATCATTAGTGTTAAAGGAATAGTAACTTTTCATACACATTGAATTATCATTTCATCACCCGGGTTATTTAAACCGGCGATCTAAAGATCAACAAGGATAAGGTATGGTTTTTACTTATACGCGTTTACCTGCTGCGTCAACTCAAGAGTTAGTATTAAACCTTACCCTTTGTTTACATTTGTTTCTGTTTTTTCTTATTGAGTTAAATTTATGGGTTGTACGTTAGGTGTTTAAGCCTAGTTGGTTCTAAACCGCCTTGCCAGTCTTTTCCTTATATTCACAGGAACGGAGTTCAACCATTGCAAAGGCAAACACTAAATAATGCATACATTGACATCTGAAACACAGATTCGCATAGGAAGTATTTTATGCACGACGGCATAAGCAAACATGCAGTGTTTTAACTAAAGTTATTACAAGGCTTTATAAGCCTAGGAAGATGATCACTGTCCCTCCCTCGCCGGTTCACCACCTTATGTTTGCTGGAAATTGGATTTTGACCAATCAAAGCCGTTCATGGCGACAAATTCGGCTTCATCGTCAATCAGGCCGACCGGGTCAATTTCCAGAGCAAAGGTATCTTCTCTCACAGGTGGGATCAGGTCTGGTACTTTGTATGAAGGAGTGGCCATCTTCTTATTTTCATTGTCAAAACCCGGCTGGTACTTGTCAATATTGGTGTCTTCTCCAAGGCTAGTCGCCTGAGGCCGGACTTCGCGTACACATGCTATGAAATCATCCTGATCAAATGGAGACCCGTCCTCCTTCACAGTAGGATAACCTCTTGCCACGTCCGCTGGGTCTAGGTATGGCACCCAAGCCTTGGGGAGCTTAGGGCAGTCAAAGCTCCGGCTCGCACGTAGGAGCGTTTTACTTCTTGGAATCTCGCCGGAAGGACGGAAAGCTTCTTCAGGACATCACTAAGCCGGTTGGGTCCTTGATTTGCAGGAGAGATAGCGGCCAGAGCCCGTTGTGCACCAATGTACAATTGTTCAACTAAGGTGTATACGGCCTTCAGTTTAATCAACAGGTCTTGGCTCAGATTTTTACTTCGTGGACCTACATATATTTAACAGAGTAAGTTGGCGGATCACATTCTGGTTTGACATAAGATACATGAAAGGTCAAAACAAGGCAGCTTACCAAAGATAGCAGCGACCATCTGAGACACGCAACCCTTTAACCGTTCAGCTCGGTTGATATTTCCTTCAAAGCTATTTCGGCTGTCTCAGCTCGCCGGGTCAGAAATGTTTTCTCATCCTCCCAAGGTTTCTCTTTGACAGCAAAGCCGGCTTTCAAATTCTCCGTTTCAGAAAGGCTTATTTGCAGTTTGGAGGTGGAAGACTTGATTTCTGACTCCTGGCTCGCTAACCGGGTCTTTGCGTCAGTCAATTGAGAGTTAGTTCAGACAAGGCATTCTGTGAAACATTCAGATAAGTCAAGACTTGGTTTTAAATTCCAGTATGCAAACTCAAAGATTCAAGTCCCAAGTACTTTACGAATAAACCACTTGGCACTTGGGGGCTAATGTATGCCAAATCAAATTTTGTATGACTCTACCACCATATTTGAAGTCCCAAGTCCTTTACAAAGTAACAACACTTGGCACTTGGGGGCTAATGTACACAATTCAGCAAGTTTATCAAGGATAAACCGGAATGTTAAGTACTTTATAGATGGTTTTACATTCTGAAGTAGCGATTCATTAATGATCAAAATAAATCGGTCCTTGGGGACTATGGGTGAAGTCTTGTTCTATCAATATCAGGCAAAGATTCAGAAGTAAAGGTCTCAGCCTATATTTTAAGTCTACAGGTTATTCCATTTCTCTCATAATCTACAGACTTGGGGGCTGAAGGAATATTGATAAATCGGAAACTACGTACCTCATACTTCAATTGAAGCTGCTTGACCATCTCAATCTCAGAATCACGACTGGAATGTACATGACTGAGATAGCCGGATAAGATATCACTAGCGTTAAGACGGTCCTAGTTGGCAACATCAAGATGAACCTTCCGCCTCTCCAAAGCTTCTTGCTTAGCTGTGCACCGTGCCAATACCGTCGGGTTCCCCGGCTCAACAAAGCGGCTCCCAGTAATTTGAACATCTTGAACACGGGGAGACGGTGGGTCGGTTGAGCTTGATGGACCAGCCGAAGAAGGGTTAATAGTGGTTTGGACAAGGGATGGCTTTGGAGGATTTGCTTCATGGAAAATAGGTGGGTCTTCTAGGGTGACAGTTAATGGAGAAGGTGGCCTAGCCGGCTCAGATGCCACTACTGGCGGGTCTTCAGTTGGTTTTGTTGCCTTCGCCTTCTTGGACTTAGCCTGACCACTAAAGAAAAATATTGCGGGATAGTCAGCATTAAGATAAAAATTGATGAAACTCGGAAGAAAAGAGGATTTTTAATTACCCAGGAGCAGTCTTGAAAGCCGGAAATTGTGTTTGTGATGAGTCGCCTGAGGAACGAGACACTTCCTGAAAAGGTAAAAGAAAGAAGTTAAAAGAAATGCAAAGAGCAGGATTCGTTAAAACAAGTTAAGAACAGTAATAAGTAAACCCCGTTAGGACGTTTCTGAGGGGTCTGTTCAAGAATGACAGCCGGCTCATCTTCAATCTCAACTTCTCGACGGCTTTCATGCTGCTGCTTTTTCAAATGAAAGTTGGGATCCAAGTGAGCTAAGGGGTTAGAAAACCTTACTTTACGGATCACTCGTCAAACTTTGCGTCTTGGTAAGGGCTCTGAGTCGGAGGAAATGATAGTTACCTCTGCTTCCCCGGCTTGACTAGCCCCAGTGTCATCCTGGTAAGGATGAGTGTCAATAAGATTGTTAAAAAGTTGGCCAAGGGAATCAAGGGCTACCTCCAAGTCAGACGAGTCATCAAGTTTCATCAAATCTTCAACAGTGGTCTTCTTTTTCTTCTTGTTCTCCGGGTCGATTTCTTGGCGTTCATGGCGGCAAGCTTCGCCTTCTTGGCAGCTTCATGGTCGTATTTCACTTTCCAAAAGTCAGAGTTGGCCTACAAAGACAAGAGGAAGGATCAGTGATAAACAATAGGGCTGGACAAAATACAAAGGAAAAAGATCAGAATGCCCTTACTTCTGGTACCGGGTTAAATTTACAGAAGGGACTTAACCCAACAACACTGCAATCTTTGTATTTCGCATTCACCAGAAGATTTGACATTGCAACAACATGTTCTTCGGTTAATTGAGCCGGAGTATGACGGAGAGAGTCATCCGGATCTCCACCATACTCATACATCAACTTTGAACGACGGCTTAATGGAATAATCCGCCATGAGATCCAGCAGCGGGTTAGATCGACTCTGGTTAAACCGTTCCCCAACAAACCATTGATTCTTCTAATAGATGGAATCAGTTTCTTGCGTTCAGCAACAGTAAGTTTATCTGGTAGGGTGAACTTGGTGTCAAGACGATCGGGGAGGTAACCCGGTAGTGGCTTTTCATTGGTGGGTGAGACGTCCTGACAGTAAAACCAAGTTTGGTCCAGTCCTTTGGGTGACTTGGTAAAACTATGAGAGGGAAAACTGCACCCTGTCGGCGTTGAATTGAGATGCCTCCAAGTTCTAAGCTCAGGTCATTGGTGCACTCGTTTTGCTGGTTCAGATAAAAGTACTCTCTAAATAGTTCCACAGTCGGCTCTTGCTGAAGATATACCTCACAAAGCACCTGGAAGTTACACATATTGGATATGGAATTGGGCCCAATATCCTGAGGATGGAGTTTGAAAAAGTGAAGAACTTCTCTGAAAATTTTTGAGACGGGCGGTGAGAAGCCCTGGTTCATGTGATCAGTAAAAACGATCACTTCATCGTCTTTTGGATTGGGTCATTCTTCTTCCGGATCAGGAGCACGATAAGACATGATGTTTCTTGAAGGCAGAAATCCAATAAGGAAGAACTCTTTCAGACGCTCCTCAGTTATGGTTGAGGGAACCCAATTGCAGATGGTGGGTGTCTTTGACGGCATGATGAACAAGGGACTGGAAAAGGAAAAATAAAGTGTCGGGTCAATTAACAGTTAAAGGTTGAAATTGTAAAACAAGTAACGGCGGCTTAACTAAAGCCTAATGACATATAGGGAAAAGAAAGCCGGAGTGGTAAGCCGCCATGACTACAGATTTTTTCGGAAAGCAGATTCAGTTAAGTGTTGGCATAAACAGGTTTCACCAAGCTATCATTATCATTTTGGATCAAAAGGCTGTTGCAAAAAGGAAAATATTCTAGACCTAAAAACCTAGTACAGATGAGTTCGTCGACTATAAAGAAGCATCTATACAGGTAAAAGGGATCTACTGATATCAAAAATGAATGCCAAACGGCTACCGCGTGAGTTATATCTCCTCTTTGGATCAAAAGAAGTTGCGGAGAAGATCTACAAGATGATCCATGGTGAACAGGTGAAGAACACTGAAGAACTCGCAAACCTAGAATAGATCTAGGTGTGTGAGAGAGAAGAAAACTTACAAGATGCAGGCCTGCCGCGAAGAGTCGCCGTGTTCTCTGGACGGACTCAGAGTGATGCAGCGGCCGAGCTTGACGACGACGATGAGAGTTGCGGCGGCGGCGGAGCTCAAGCAGCGACGGAGGTTGCGAGAGGAAGAAGATGAGGAAGAAAGGAGAATAAGAAGGACCGGCCGCGTGCCTATTTATAAGGGCAGATGCGAACAGACAGGCGCGAAAATCAAGGGAGAACCAAATAATGGTTATCCAGATATATAGACGCCTCGATTCTCGGGAAGCATTAAAAATCAAAGATCCGTTGGAAGATGATGTCATGAAACTTTTTGTGTTTTCAAAAGATGACATCACGGCGGGTTACAAAGTTTTTTCAGGCAGAAGACGGACTTCATCTAAGTATTGAAGATTGACAAAGAACAAGGTTCAGAGTCAACCTGGGGCCTAATGTTGGGGATATTACTACCAGTATGACCCGCCCAGGAGGGGCTGGGTCAGCCCTAATGGCGGATCACATAAGAAGCCCAGTATACAGTCAAGATGATAGTTTATTAAACATATAGAAAGCCCAAGGGCCTCGGGCCGGCTTAAGGCCCGTTATTGTAAACCGCCATATGGACGGCAAATACTTGTACAGAAAGGCATGTAAATAAAGTCACCGAGCCGGACACGATTATGAGCCGGCCGGGACTCCGTAGGCCACCTGGCGTCAACCCGTGTATATAACGGGACGACCCGGTGGCGGTTTAGGGCAAGAAACAACGAAGTCGATAACCAAGCCGGCGAGTTGAGCCTCTTAGAGATCGAAACCTCAGCAATACCAATCACAACTAGACGTAGGCTTTTACCTTCATCGTAAGGGGCCGAACTAGTATAAAACTCTCTCGTGTCCTTTGTCCCGATTAACCCCTTTAAGCTTCCTAGTGCGATGGCCCTACGACTAAGTCCTTGCTCTAGGACATCTGCCGTGTCAACTCCACGACACAAACCTTAACACAAGTATCTCTCAAATTCAAAACTACTCACTAGCATGACTCTAATATCACCATCTTCATATCCTCAAAACAATCATATGGAATCAGACTTCTCATAGTATTCAATGCACTTTATATGAAAGTTTTTATTATATCCCTCTTGGATGCCCATCATATTAGGACTACATTCATAACCAAAGCAAACTACCATGTTGTTTAGAGACTCTCAAAATGATATAAGTGAAGCATGAGAGTTCAACAATTTCTTCAAAATAAAACTACCGCCATGCTCTAAAAAGATATAAGTGAAGCACTAGAGCAAACGACAAACTACTCCAAAAGATATAAGCGAAGCACAATGGGTAGTTGAATAATTATGTAACTATGTGAAGAATCCTTCTCATAAATAAAATTTTAGATATTAAGTACTTAATTCAAACAGCAAGCAAAACAAAATAAAATGACATTTCTAGGATATCACATGTCATGTAAAGAAGCAAAAACTTAGGCTCAACCAAAACTGACTGATAGTTGTTGAAGAAGAAAGGTGGGATGCCAACCGGGGCATCCCCAAGCTTAGATGCTTGAGACTTCTTGAAATATTAATTAGCGATGCCTTGGTCATCCCCAAGCTTGAGATTTTGTGTCTCCTTAATTCCTTTCATATCGTGGTTTTCCTAAATCTTAAAAACTTCATCCACACAAAACACAACAAGAACCTGTGAGATAAGTTACTATAAATCAATGCTAAACCTTATCATTCTCTACTGTAGCAAATCACTAAAATTATTATTTAACATTGCCTACTATTTGCCTCTGCATATTTAACACTTCTATCCTCAAATAGAATCATTAAACAAGCAAACATATGCAAACAATGCAATCATAACAACAATCTGTCTAAACAAGATAGTCTGTAAAGAATGCAAGAGGAATCATACTTATTTAACTCCAAAAATACTGAAAGATTACCACACTGTAGATAATTTTTTTGTTGCTCATTGTGTAAAAATTTCAAGATTTTATCATGTCCTCACTATTCAGAAATATTCAAAACATAACAGCAAACTTTCTTTTTTTAAAACAGCAACATATGGACTTGCAAAATAAGCATGGTAAAGGCTATAATTGACCTTTTTATTGAACTAAAATATGAAAAAATTACTCTAAATAACAGAAAGCAAATCCTAATAAAATAAAATGACGCTCCAAGCAAAAGACATATCATGTGGTGAATAAAAATATAACCCCAAGTAAAGTTACCGATAAATGAAGACGAAAGAGGGGATGCCTTCCGGGGCATCCCCAAGCTTAGGCTCTTGGTTGTCCTTGAATATTACCTTGGGGTGCCTTGGGCATCCCCAATATTAGGCTCTCGCCACTCCTTATTCCATAGTCCATCGAATCTTTACCCAAAACCTGAAAACTTCACAACACAAAACTCAATAGAAAATCTCATAAGCTCCGTTAGTATAAGAAAATAAATCACCACTTTTGGTACAGTCGTGAACTGATTCTTTATTTATATTGGTGTAATATCTATTGTATTCCAACTTGTCCATGGTTAATACCCTTCGATACTACTCATAGATTCATCAAAACAAGTAAACAACACATAGAAAACAGAATTTGTCAAAAACAGAACAGTCTGTAGCAATCTGGAGATTTTGAATACTTCTATAACACCAAAACTCCTTAGAAATTAGGAAGTCCTAGGAAATTTGTTTATTAATCCTCTGCAAAAACAATCGGTATTTTATCGTGCTTCTGTTAAAAATTAAAACTAATCTCCTGGGCACCAAAGTTTCTGTTTTTCAGCAGGATCAAATCAACTATCACCATAGATCATCCCAAAGGTCTTACTTGGCACTTTATTAAACAAAAGCTATAAAACATGATTACTATAGTAGCTCAATCATGTGAACACACAAAAACATTAGGGGTAAATGTTGGGTTGTCTCCCAGCAAGCGCTTTTCTTTAATGCCTTTTTAGCTAGGCATGATGATTTCACTGATGCTCACATAAAAGATAAGAATTGAAACAAAATGGGAGAATCATGAAGAATATGACTAGCATATTTAAGTCTAAACCACTTCCTATGCATATGGATTTTGTGAGCAAATAACTTATGGGAACAAGAATCAACTTGCATAGGAAGGTAAAACAACATAACTCAATATTTTCAACGCATAGAGAGGAAACTTGATATTATTGCAATATGTAGAAGCATATGTTCCTCTCTTATAATAATTTTTAGTAGCATCATGAATGAATTCAACAATATAACTGTCACACAAAGCATTCTTTTCATGATCCACAAGCATAGAAAATTTACTACTCTCCACATATGCAAAATTCTTCTCATTCGGAATAGTGGGAGCAAATTCAACAAAATAACTATCATGGGATTGAAAATTGAAATCAAGATGACAAGTTTCATGGTTATCATTATTCTTTATAGCATACGTGTCATCACAATAATCATCATAGATAGGAGGCATTCTTTCATCATAATAAATTTGCTCATCAAAACTTGGGGGAAAAAAGTATCATCTTCATCAAACATAACACACCCAAGCTTGTGGCTTTGCATATCATTGGCATCATGGATATTCAAAGAATTCATACTAACAACATTGCAATCATGCTCATCAATCAAAGATTTAGTGCCAAATATTTTAATGCATTCTTCTTCTAACACTTTGGCACAATTATCAGAATCCTTATTTTCACGAAAGACATTAAAAAGATGAAGCATATGAGGCAACCTCAATTACATTTTTTGTAATTTTCTTTTATAAACTAAACTAGTGATAAAGCAAGAAACTAAAAGATTCGATTGCAAGATCTAAAGATATACCTTCAAGCGCTAACCTCCCCGGCAACGACGCCAGAAAAGAGCTTGATGTCTACTGCACAACCTTCTTCTTGTAGACATTGTTGGGCCTCCAAGTGTAGAGGTTTGTAGGACAGTAGCAAATTTCCCTCAAGTGGATGACCTAAGGTTTATCAATCCGTGGGAGGCGTAGGATGAAGATGGTCTCTCTCAAACAACCTTGCAACCAAATAACAAAGAGTCTCTTGTGTCCCCAACACACCCAATACAATGGTAAATTGTATAGGTGCACTAGTTCGGCGAAGTGATGGTGATACAAGTGCAATATGGATGGTAGATATAGGTTTTTGTAATCTGAAATTATAAAAACAGCAAGGTAACTAATGACAAAAGCGAGCGAAAATGGTATTGCAATGCGTTGAAACAAGGCCTAGGGTTCATACTTTCTCTAGTGCAAGTTCTCTAAAGAAGGATAACATAATTAGATCATATAACAATCCCTCAACATGCAACAAAGAGTCACTCCAAAGTCACTAACAGCGCAGAACAAACGAAGAGATTATTGTAGGGTACGAAACCACCTCAAAGTTATTCTTTCCGATCAATCCATTGGGCTATTCCTGTAAGTGTCACAAACAACCCTAGAATTCTGAGTAAAATAACAGCTTAAGACGCAAATCAACCAAAACCCTAATGTCACCTAGATACTCCAATGTCACCTCAAGTACCCGCGGGTATGATTATACGATATGCATCACACAATCTCAGATTCATCTATTCAACCAACACAAAGAACTTCAAAGAGTGCCCCAAAGTTTCTACCAGAGAGTCAAGACGAAAACATGTGTCAACCCCTATGCATAAATTCAAAAGGTCACAGAACTCGCAAGTTGATCACCAAAACATACACAAGTGGATTACGTGAATATCCCATTGTCACCACAAATAAGCACATGCAAGACATACATCAAGTGTTCTCAAATCCTTAAAGACTCAATCCGATAATATAACTCCAAAGGGAAAACTCAATTCATCACAAGGAGATAGAGGGGGAGAAACATCATAGGATCCAACTATAATAGCAAAGCTCGCGGTACATCAACATCGTGCCAAGTCAAGAACACGAGAGAGAGAAAGAGATCAAACACATAGCTACTGGTACATACCCTTAGCCTCGAGGGTGAACTACTCCCTCCTCGTCATGGAGAGCGTCAGGATGATGAAGATGGCCACCGGTGATGGATCCCCCCTCCGGCAGGGTGCCGGAACAGGGTCCAGTTTGGTTTTTGGTGGATACAGAGGCTTGCGGTGGCGGATCTCCTGATCTAGGTTTCTTTTAGGGGGTTTCCATGTTTATAGGAATTTTTGGCGCCGGCCTCACGTTAGGGGGGTCTCCGAGTCATCCACGAGGCCGGGGGCGTGCCCTCCACCCTCGTGGATGGCTCGGGACTCTTCCGGCCCAACTATTTTACTCCCGGGGATTCTTTTGGTCCATAAAAAATATCAAAAATTGGCACGTCAATTGGACTCCGTTTGGTATTCCTTTTCTGTAAAACTCAAAAACAAGGAAAAACAGAAACTGGCACTGGGCTCTAGGTTAATAGGTTAGTCCCAAAAATCATATAAAATAGCATATAAATGCATATAAAACATCCAAGATGGATAATATAGTAGCATGGAACAATCAAAAATTATAGATACGTTGGAGACGTATCAGAGGACCTATTGATATAAGTTTCCTTTTTAGCAAGGTCAGTCATTCTTCCATGAGGAAATTGTAAGACTTATTCTATAAGTTGTTCCTGACGGATCGTTTGTGTATCCAAAGTTTGACCTTTACTTGACGACCATGTCAATGCTATCTCGAAGCATGTCTGTGGTACTCCGATTTTCAATAAGAACAGTTGAAGCACAATGCTAAATTATCATTATCAATTATCCAAACACCATTGTATGGGTAATGTCATGAAATTTCTCTCCCCTTTCCGAAAGGGTTTTCTACGTTATATCCCGTCATGGATATCATGTTTTGCTTGTCCATGGGAAGGATATACCACTGAAATATGTGCTTAAACACAATTTTCCTTTCCATTATTCTGTTTAAGCTGATGATCACCTTTTCCTTTCCATTGTTTTGTTTAACCTTTCTTGTGATTTATATGATCTAAGCAGTGATAATTCCTTGCTTATGTAAACACCTCGGTGTACAACTCTGTCAGTAAGGCCATGTTACTATTGTTGTTGACATTCCGGTAACCATCGATGGACGAGAAGTTTGCCTATTGGCCCGCCTCGTTCAACGAGCAGGAAAATGGTTCTCTTCGTCCCTCGCCCTTGGTATCGACGTTGTTACTGACATAACTGACAGGTTATTCTCTGACATGCCTTGCTATCATGATCGTGCAAGATGACATCACCCTCCCTACTTTTAACCCACATGGTGGGCTCGTAACCCATAGTTCCACAAGATCGAAACCTGACTCTTCTATACATCCCTATTCCCAAGGTTACTCCTCATGCTTGGCTTCATGTGTAATTCACGAGCCACCTTCCTAGTGATCTATTCTGGTATCAGACGCAATAGTTATTTTCTCGTTGCTCTGGACCCCTTTCACAAGTTGTTTTAGACATGAACGATTGTCTATGCATTTGAAACTTCTTATTGTACCTTATTACTTTGCTCTTTATGTGTTTTATTTGTTCAACTCGAGAGATACTCATGTGTTCATTCGTGGGATAACCCCTGATGATTACCCTTATACATTCTATTGTTGTCAAGCTGCCCCTTTCCTATTCGTAAGTACGATGGAGTTCCTAAGGACAGGATGACGACTTCATCACGATGACCTGAAGCAAAGGAATGGAGTCATCAAAGTAATGGATCGACCTCTTCAAGAAGAGCAACCAAGACCGAGAAGACTCAATGGAATTTCATAACCAGAACTTTCCCCCTTACTCCACCTCTTAAATCTCGGGATGAGATTTCTTGTAATGGAGGAGAATTGTGACGCCCAGATAATCAAGCTAGACTAACCTTTGACTAATGATGCCATGTCACCACGATTATTGTTGATAATCTCGCGATGGTTCAAATCCTGTTCGAAGTCAAATTCAAAATCGAGTCAAATGATAAAAGTTTTCAAATATTAAAACTAAAATGTTCTGGATGTGACAAATAATCCCTAGGTAATATTGGTGGAGAAACCACATTTTTATTAAATAATTCAATGCACCAAGGTAATTAAAACAATACTAAAACATTAATTAAATGACTTTTATAAATTATAAAACGTTAAAACATTTTATTTAGGGGTCAAACTTTTTGTGGTAGTGGGTTAAAAGATGATACTAATTTAGAAGTTGTATTGTATTTTAATTAAACTAAAATACATTAAAGGCTAACAGAAAACAAATAAATAGAAAAGCAAATGGAAACAAAAGATTAAAAAGAGAGGCAAACCCGCCCCTCCACTGGGCCAACCGGCCCAGCTGGCCGCCCACCAGGTCGGCCCATCCTAGGCCTACCTAACCCCCTAGTCCCTGTAACCCTAATCGCATGTCCCCACTCCCCCCGATCCACCCCTCTCCCTCTAGTCTCCCATCCCCGAGTGGATCTGGATCGAGGGCAATCGATGCCCCCGACCCCCGCAGCCGCCGCGCACCATCACCCCGCCACCCTCGTCACCGACGGCCCGGACGTCGTCCCTGTCCTCGTCCCCTCCCCGCCGGCTCCAACAAGTCGTGTCGCCCCTCTCGTCAACACATGTGAGCTCCCCCCGTCGCTCCTTTCCCCTCCGCTACCCGCGATCATCGCGTCCGCGCCTCTCGTTGTGGTCGCGCTGTCGCCGCGTCCATCAACCGCTTGCGTGCCTCAGCTCGCACCCTGCCTCTCCCTTCACGCGCCCGCTCATGCGACTGCACAGCTTCCCGCCGTGTGCCGCTCTCCCTAGCCGCTCTCCCTCGCCCCGATTCGCCTTGCTGCCCACCGCTCCACGCCACCTCCCCACGCCCAAGGCCGCTGTGGTCGTGCTCGCCCACGCCCGTGCCAGCACCGCCCCCTGGCGCTCACCTCCGCCGCCCCTGCCCCACTATGGTCTTGCCCACCTTGTCGTCGTTCGCGGCACCTGCCCGTCCCGTGCCACCACTGATGTCGCTAGTCTCGCGCCGTCGCTGGCCCGCGCCTCCGCCCACTTCAGTTGCTGCAGTCCCCCCCCCCTCCCCCCTCCGTCGTGCCGCCTCCTGCTGGTGTTGCTGCCTGACGCCGCCCCGACCGCTGCCGGCACCGCTCGTCGCTGCCCCGCGCGCATCGCCGCATCGGCTGCTGCCTCCGCCCAATAGCGAGCGCCCACGCCCGTTAGCCACGCCCCGTTGCTACCTCTTGAGCACTGAGTTGGTTTTCCCTTGAAGAGGAAAGGGTGATGCAGCAAAGTAGCGTAAGTATTTCCCTCAGTTTTTGAGAACCAAGTTATCAATCCAGTAGGAGGCTACGCGCGAGTCCCTCGCACCTACACAAAACAAATAAATTCTCGCAACCAACGCGATAAGGGGTTGTCAATCCCTACACGGTCACTTACGAGAGAGAGATCTGATAGATATGATAAGATAATATTTTTGATATTTTTATGATAAATATGCAAAGTAAAATAAAAGGCAATGAAAATAACTAAGTGTTGGAAGATTAATATGATGAAAGATAGACCCGGGGGCCATAGGTTTCGCTAGTGGCTTCTCTCAGGAGCATAAGTATTTTACGGTGGGTGAACAAATTACTGTTGAGCAATTGACAGAATTGAGCATAGTTATGAGAATATCTAGGTATGATCATGTATATAGGCATCACGCCCGAGACAAGTAGACCGACTCCTGCCTGCATTTACTACTATTACTCCACACATCGATCGCTATCCAGCATGCATCTAGAGTATTAAGTTCATAAAAACAAAGTAACGCTTTAAGCAAGATGACATGATGTAGAGGGATAAATTCATGCAATATGATAAAAAAATATCTTGTTATCCTCGATGGCAACAATACGTGCCGTGCTGCCCCTACTGTCATTGGGAAAGGACACCGCAAGATTGAACCCAAAGCTAAGCACTTCTCCCATTGCAAGAAAGATCAACTAATAGGCCAAACCAAACTGATAATTCGAAGAGACTTGCAAAGATAACCAATCATACATAAAAGAATTCAGAGAAGATTCAAATATTGTTCATAGATAAACTTGATCATAAACCCACAATTCATCGGTCTCAATAAACACAGTGCAAAATAAGATTACATCGAGTAGATCTCCACGAGAGAGGGGGAGAACATTGTATTGAGATCCAAACAGAGAGAAGAAGCCATCTAGCTAATAACTATGGACCCGAAGGTCTGAAGTAAACTACTCATACATCATCAGAGAGGCTATGGTGTTGATGTAGAAGCCCTCCGTGATCGATGCCTCCTCCGGCGAAGCTCCGAAACAGGCCCCAAGATGGGATCTTGTGGATATAGAAAGTTACGGCAGTGGAATTAGGGTTTTGGCTCCTTCTTTGATCGTTTGGGGGTACGTAGGTATATATAGGAGGAAGAAGTACGTCGGTGGAGCAACAGGGAGCCCACGAGGGTGGAGGGCGCGCCTGGGGGGTAGACACGCCCCCCTACCTTGTGGCTTCCCTGTTGGTTTCTTGACATAGGGTCCAAGTCTCCTGGATCATGTTCGTTCCTAAAATCACGTTCCCGAAGGTTTCATTCCGTTTGGACTCCGTTTGATATTCTTTTCTTGCGAAACCCTAAAATAGGCAAAAAAAATAGCAATTCTGGTTTGTGCCTCCGGTTAATAGGTTAGTCCCAAAAATAATATAAAAGTGCATAATAAAGCCCAATAATGTTTAAAATAGGATATAATATAGCATGGAGCAATAAAAAATTATAGATACATTGGAGACGTATCAAGCATCCCCAAGCTTAATTCCTACTCGTCCTCGAGTAGGAAAATGATAAAAACAAAATATTTTATGTGGAATGCTATTTGGCATAATTTCAATGTAATTCCTCTTAATTGTGGTATGAATATTCAGATCTGAATGATTCAAGACAAAAGTTTAATGTTGACATAGAAATAATAATACTTCAAGCATACTAACTAAGCAATTATGTCTCTTCAAAATAACATGGCCAAAGAAAGTTATCCCTACAAAATCATATAGTCTGGCTATGCTCTATCTTCACCACACAAAGTATTTAAACCATGCACAACCCCGATGACAAGCCAAGCAATTGTTTCATACTTTTGGTGTTCTCAAACTTTTTCAATCTTCACGCAATACATGAGCGTGAGCCATGGACATAGCACTTAGGTGGAATAGAATGGTGGTTGTGGAGGAGACAAAAAAGGGAAGATAGTCTCACATCAACTAGGCGTATCAACGGGCTATGGAGATGCCCATCAATAGATATCAATGTGAGTGAGTAGGGATTGCCATGCAACGGATGCACTAGAGCTATAAGTATATGAAAGCTCAACAAAAGGAACTAAGTGGGTGTGCATCCAACTCGCTTGCTCATGAAGACCTAGGGCATTTTGAGGAAGCCCATCATTGGAATATACAAGCCAAGTTCTATAATGAAAAATTCCCACTGGTATATGAAAGTAATAACATAGGAGACTCTCTATTATGAAGATCATGGTGCTACTTTGAATCACAAGTGTGGTAAAAGGATAGTAGCATTGCCCCTTCTCTCTTTTTCTCTCATTTTTTTATTTGGGCCTTTTCTCTTTTTTTGGCCTCTTTTTTTCGTTCGGAGTCTCATCCCGACTTGTGGGGGAATCATAGTCTCCATCATCCTTAACTCACTTGGGACAATGCTCTAAAAATGATGATCATCACACTTTTATTTACTTACAACTCAACAATTACAACTCAATACTTAGAACAAAATATGAATCCATGTGAATGCCTCAGGTGGTGTACCGGGATATGCAATGAATCAAGAGTGACATGTATGAAAGAATTATGAACGGTGGCTTTGCCACAAAATACCATGTCGACTACATGATCATGCAAAGCAATATGACAATGATGGAGCGTGTCATAGTAAACGGAACAGTGGAAAGTTGCATGGCAATATATCTCGTAATGGCTATGGAAATGCCATGATAGGTAGGTATGGTGGCTGTTTTGAGGAAGGTATATGGTGCGTGTATGATACCGGCAAAAGGTGCGCGGTATTAGAGAGGCTAGCAATGGTGGAAGGGTGAGAGTGCGTACGATCCATGGACTCAACATTAGTCATAAAGAACTCATATACTTATTGAAAAAATCTACAAGTTATCAAATAAAAGTATTACGTGCATGCTCCTAGGAGGATAGATTGGTAGGAAAAGACCATCGCTCGTCCCCGACCGCCACTCATAAGGAAGACAATCAATAAATAAATCATGCTCCGACTTCATCACATAACGGTTCACCATACGTGCATGCTACATCAATCACACACTTTAACACAAGTGTTTCTAAAATTCAAAACTACTCAACTATCATGACTCTAATATCACCATCTCCATATCTCAAAACAATTATCAAGTATCAAACTTCTCATAGTATTCAACACACTTATAAGAGAATTTTATTATTAATCTTGAATGCCTAACATAATTAAAGCAAATTAACATGCTATTTTGTAGGACTCTCAAAATAATCTAAGTGAAGCATGAGAGAACAATAGTTTCTATAAAACAAATCCACCGACGTGCTCTAAACGATATAAGTGAAGCACTAGAGCAAAAACTATATAACTCAAAAGATATAAGTGAAGCGCATAGAGTATTCCAAAACTTTCCGAATCATATGTGTCTCTATCAAAAGGTGTGTGCAGCAAGGATGATTGTGGAAAACTAAAAAATAAAGACTCAAATAATACAAGACGCTCCAAGCAAAACACATATCATGTGGCAAATAAAAATATAGCTCCAAGTAAAGTTAACGATGGAAGTAGACGAAAGAGGGAATGCCTTCCGGGGCATCCCTAAGCTTTGGCTTTTTATGTCCTTAGATTATCTTGGGGGTGACATGGGCATACCCAAGCTTAGGCTCTTGTCACTCCTTGTTCCATAATCCATCAAATCCTTACCCAAAACTTGAAAACTTCACAACACAAAACTTAAAGTAGAAAATCTCGTGAGCTCCGTTAGCGAAATAAAACAAAATACCATTTCAAGGTACTGTAATGAACTCATTCTTTATTTATATTGGTGTTAAACCTAATTTATTCCAACTTCTCTATGGTTTATAAACTATTTTACTAGCCATAGATTCATCCAAATAAGCAAACAACACACGAAAAACAGAATCTGTCAAAAACAGAACAGTCTGTAGTAATCTGTAGCTAGCGCAAGATCTGGAACCCCAAAATTCTAAAATAAATTTCTGGACGTGAGGAATTTATATATTAATCAACTTCAAAAAGAATTAACTAATTAGCACTTTCCAAATAAAAATGGCAGCAGTTCTTGTGAGAGCTAAAGTTTCTGTTTTTTACAGCAAGATTAAAAAGACTTTCCCCAAGTCTTCCCAACGATTCTACTTGGCACAAACACTAATTAAACACAAAAAACACAACCAAAACATAGGATAGAAAAATTATTTATTACTAAACAGGATCAAAAATCAAGGAATAAAAATAAAATTGGGTTGCCTCCCAACAAGCGCTATCGTTTAACGCCCCTAGCTAGGCATAAAAAACAAGGATAGATCTAGGTATGGCCATCTTTGGTAGGCAATCCATAAGTGGCTCTCATAATAGATTCATAAGGTAATTTAATTTTCTTTGTAGGAAAGTGTTCCATGCCTTTCCTTAACGGAAATTGGAATCTAATATTTCCTTCCTTCATATCAATAATTGCACCAATCGTTCTAAGGAAAGGTCTACCAAGAATAATAGGACATGAAGGATTGCAATCTATGTCAAGAACAATAAAATATACGGGCACATAGTTCCTATTTGCAACAATAAGAACATCATTAGTTCTTCCCATAGGTTTCTTAATAGTGGAATCCGCAAGGTGCAAGTTTAAAGAGCAATCATCAAAATCACGGAAACCTAACAAATCACACAAAGTCTTTGGAATCGTGGAAACACTAGCACCCAAATCACACAAAGCATAGCATTCATGATCTTTAATTTTAATTTTAATAGTTGGTTCCCACTCATCATAAAGTTTTCTAGGGATAGAAACTTCCAACTCAAGTTTTTCTTCATACGATTGCATCAAAGCATCAACGATATGTTTGGTAAAAGCTTTATTTTGACTATAAGCATGGGAAGATTTTAGTACGGATTGCAACAAGGAAATACAATCTATCAAAGAGCAGCTATCATAATTAAATTACTTGAAATCCAAAATAGTAGGTTCATTAACATCTAGAGTATTGATCTCTTCAATCCCACTTTTATCAAATTTAGCATCAAGATCTAAAAACTCCGAATTTTTGGAACACCTTCTAGGTAAAGGTGGATCATATTCAGTCCCATCATTATCAAGATTCATATTGCAAAACAAAGATTTAATAGGGGACACATCAATAACTTTTAGATCCTCATCTTTATTATCATGGAAACTAGAAGAACACGCTCTTATAAAGGAAACTTTCTTAGCACGCATCCTAGCGGTTCTTTATTTGCACTCATCAATGGAAATTCTCATGGCTTTGAGAGACTCATTGATATCATGCTTAGGAGGAATAGATCTAAGTTTTAAAGAATCAACATCAAGAGAAATTCTATCAATGTTCCTAGCCAAATCATCAACTTTAAGCAATTTCTCTTCAAGCTAAGCATTGAAATTCTTTTGTGAATTCATAAATTCCTTAACACTAGTCTCAAATTCAGAGGGCATCTTATTAAAATTTCCATAAGAATTGTTGTAGGAATTACCATAATTATTAGAGGAATTACTAGGATAAGGCCTATGATTAAAGTTTCCTCTATACGCGTTGTTACCAAAATTATTCCTACCAACAAAATTCACATCCATAGATTCATTATTATTCTCAATCAAAGTAGACAAAGGCATATCATTAGGATCAGAAGAAACACTCTTAGTAGCAAATAATTTCATAAGTTCATCCAACTTTCCACTCAAAACATTAATTTCTTATATCGCATGCACTTTTTTATTAGTAGATCTTTCAGTGTGCCATTGAGAATAATTAACCATAATATTATCTAGGAGTTTAGTAGCTTCTCCTAAAGTGATTTCCATAAAAGTGCCTCCCGCGGCCGAATCTAAAAGATTTCTAGAAGCAAAACTCAATCCGGCATAAAAATTTGTATTATCATCCACAAATTCAAACCATGTGTTGGGCAATTACGTATCATTAATTTCATCCTCTCCCAAGATTGTGCAACATGTTCATGATCAAGTTGCTTAGAATTCATAATATCGTTTCTAAGAGAGATGATCTTAGCGGGAGAAAAACTTAGAGATAAAAGCATCTTTGCACTTATTCCAAGAATCAATGCTATTTTTAGGCAAAGATGAAAACCAAGCTTTAGCATGATCTCTAAGCGAAAAAGGAAATAGCTTCAATTTAACAATATCATTATCCACATCTTTCTTCTTTTGCATATTACACAAATCAACAAAGCTATTTAGATGGGTAGCGGCATCTTCACTAGGAAGGCCGGAAAACGGATCTTTCATGACAAGATTCAGCAAGGCAGCACTAATTTCACAAGATTCAGCATCGGTAAGAGGAACAATCGGAGTGCTAATAAAATCATTGTTGTTGGTATTGGTAAAGTCACACAATTTAGTGTTATCTTGAGCCATCGTGACAAGCAAGCAATCTAACACACAAGCAAACGAGGAACGGGCAAAAAAGAGGCAAATAGAGAAAGAGAGGGAGGATAGAGATAGAGGGCGAATAAAACGGCAAGGGTGAAGTCAAGGAGAGGAAAACGAGAGGCAAATGGAAAATAACGTAATGTGGGAGATAAGGGTTTGGGATGGGTACTTGGTATGTTGACTTTTGTGTAGACCTTCCCGGCAACGGCGCCAGAAATCCTTCTTGCTACCTCTTGAGCACTGCGTTGGTTTTCCCTTGAAGAGGAAAGGGTGATGAAGCAAAGTAGCGTAAGTATTTCCCTCAGTTTTTGAGAACCAAGGTATCAATCCAGTAGGAGGCTACGCGCGAGTCCCTCGCACCTACACAAAACAAATAAATCCTCGCAACCAACGCGATAAGGGGTTGTCAATCCCTACACGGTCACTTACGAGAGTGAGATCTGATAGATATGATAAGATAATATTTTTGTATTTTTCTGATAAAGATGCAAATTAAAATAAAAGGCAATGAAAATAACTAAGTGTTGGAAGATTAATATGATGGAAGATAGACCCGGGGGCCATAGGTTTCACTAGTGGCTTCTCTCAGGAGCATAAGTATTTTATGGTGGGTGAACAAATTACTGTTGAGCAATTGACAGAATTGAGCATAGTTATGAGAATATCTAGGTATGATCATGTATATAGGCATCACATCCGAGACAAGTAGACTAACTCCTGCCTGCATCTACTACTATTACTCCACACATCGACCGCTATCCAGCATGCATCTAGAGTATTAAGCAAGATGACATGATGTAGAGGGATAAATTCATGCAATATGATAAAAACCCCATATTGTTATCCTCGATGGAAACAATACAATACGTGCCTTGTTGCCCCTACTATCACTTGGAAAGGACAGCGCAAGATTGACCCCAAAGCTAAGCACTTCTCCCATTGCAAGAAAGATCTAGTAGGCCAAACCAAACTGATAATTCAAAGAGACTTGCAAAGATAACCAATCATACATAAAAGAATTCAGAGAAGATTCAAATATTGTTCATAGATAAACTTGAGCATAAACCCACAATTCATCGGTCTCAACAAACACACCGCAAAATAAGATTACATCGAATAGATCTCCACGAGAGAGGGGGAGAACATTGTATTGAGATCCACAAAGAGAGAAGAAGCCATCTAGCTAATAACTATGGACTCGAAGGTCTGAAGTAAACTACTCACACATCATCGGAGAGGCTATGGTGTTGATGTAGAAGCCCTACGTGATCGATGCCTCCTCCGGTGGAGCTTTGGAACAGGCCCCAAGATGGGATCTCATGGATACAAAAAGTTGCGGCAGTGGAATTAGGTTTTTGGCTCCTCTTCTGATCGTTTGGGGGTATGTGTGTATATATAGGAGGAAGAAGTACGCCGGAGGAGCAACGAGGGGCCCACGAGGCAGGGGGCGCGCCCTAGGGGGAACCCCCCACCCTCGTGACCCCCTCTTTTGTGGATACAGAAAGTTACGGTGGTGGAATTAGGGTATTGGCTCCTGCTTTGATTGTTTGGGGGTACGTAGGTATATATAGGAGGAAGAAGTACGTCGGTGGAGCAACAGGGGTCCATGAGGGTGGAGGACGCGCCTGGGGGGGGAGGCGCGCCCCCCTACCTCGTGGCTTCCCTATTGGTTGCTTGACGTAGGGTCCAAGTCTCCTGGATCATGTTCATTCTGCAAATCATGTTCCCGAAGGTTTCATTCCGTTTGGACTCCGTTTGATATTCTTTTCTTGCGAAACCCTAAAACAGGCAAAAAAACAACAATTCTGGGCTGGGCCTCCGGTTAATAGGTTAGTCCCGAAAATAATATAAAAGTGCATAATAAAGCCCAATAATGTTTAAAACAGGATATAATATAGCATGGAGCAATCAAAAATTATAGATACGTTGGAGACGTATCACCCGTTTAGCCCCTTGGGCCACTGCCACCTGGGGCCCGTGTCCCTCTTTTTCCAGAACGAAAAAAATTAAATTTAATTAATTAATGAGTTAATTAACTTAATTTAGTCTGGTTAATTAGCTTAAAACTAACTAACTTGCTAATCAACTACTTAAACCATGATTAGGCTAAAACTGTGTATGACAGGGGGCCCCACCCCTGTTGACTAGTCAAACTTTGACTGGTCAACTAGCCCCCCGGTCCCACATGTCAGCTAGTGTACATTTTTTGTGTACACTGTGTTGGGTACATCTAGCAATTTGACATTTAATTCTCGAATTAAAATAATTTCAGAAATTGTTATAAAACTTTGGAAATTAATATAAAATAAACCATAACTCGGATGAAAATTCTTTATACATGAAAGTTGCTCAAAACGACAAGATGAATCCGAATACGCAGTCCGTTCGTCCGCCATACATCCCTAGAATACCGAAAATGCAACTTTCCCCCTCCGGTCCGTCTGTCCGAAAACGCAAAACACTGGGAATACTTTCCCGGATGTTTCCCCCCTTTGTCAGTATCACCTACTGCCACGTTAGGGCACACCTAGCACCTCTCATTGTCATGTCATGCATCATCATGCATATGTTTGCATTATATTTATTGTTTCTTCCCCTCTTCTCTCGTTAGACACCGAGACCGACGCCGCTACTACCCAGTACGACTACGGTGTTGACGACCCCTCCTTCTCGATTGAGCTTCCAGGCAAGCCCCCCCCCTTGATCAACCCGATATCGCCTATTCCTTCTCTCTACTGCTTGCATTAGAGTAGTGTAGCATGTTACTGCTTTCGGTTAATCCTATTCTGCTGCATAGCCTGTCTTTGCTATTGCTGTTGTTACTTTTACCTGCAATCTTAAATGCTTAGTATAGGATGCTAGTTTATCATCAGTGGCCCTACATTCTTGTCCGTCTGCCATGCTATACTATCGGGCCATGATCACTCGGGAGGTGATCACGGGTATATACCTATATACATAATATATGATACATGTGGTGACTAAAGTCAGCTCGGCTCATAGAGTACCCGTGAGTGATTCACGGATTGGGGGCTGAAAGGACATTTGTCCCAACGACCCTCTGAGTGGATCTTTGTGGCAGAGCGACAGGGCAGGTTAAGACCACCTAGGAGAGAGGTGGGTTTGGTCCTGGTCGGCGTCCGCGGTTACTTCAAAATAACACGCTTAACGAGATCTTGGTATTTGATCTGAGTCTGCTACGAGCCTATACACACTAACCAACTACGCAGGAATAGATATGGGTACTCGACGTTGTGGTATCAGTTGAAGCCTTCTTGACGTCAACTACTGAACGGCGCGCGTCGGGTTGGACCACGTAACACAACTTCCTTTGTAATGGAGGTTGCTAGGTCTTCTCACCGGCCACGTACGCAACATGCAGGTGTGCAACGGGCTATAGGGGCCCAGACCCCTGCGTGCATAGGACTTAGACTGGCGTGTTGACCTCTCTGTTGTGCCTAGGTAGGGTTGCGACATGTTGATCTTTTGAGGCTGGGCATGACCCAGGAAAGTGTGCCCAGCCAGAGGGATCGAGCGTGTTGGGTAATGAGGTGCACCCCTGCAGGGAAGTTTATCTATTCGAATAGTCGTGTCCCTCGGTAAAAGGATGACCCGGAGTTGTACTTCGACCTTATGAAAACTAGAACCGGATACTTAATAAAACACACCCTTTCAACGAGGTCAAAAAAACACAACCTTTCAAGTGCCAGATACAACCCGGTGATCACTCTCTCACAGGGCGACAATGAGAGGATCGCCGGGTAAGATTATGCTATATGATGATACTTGGTGAACTTACCAGCTAATCTCTTATATATGCTTCAAGATGAAGGTTGCCAGAAGCGTAGTCTTCGATAGGACTATCTATCCCCCTCTTATTCTGGCATTCTGCAGTTCAGTCCACAGATACTACCCATTTCATTGATACCAATGCATATGTAGTGTAGATCCTTGCTTGCGAGTACTTTGGATGAGTACTCACGGTTGCTTTGCTCCCCCCTTTTCCCCTTTATATACCCGGTTGTTGCGATCAGATGTTGGAGCCCAGGAGCCAGACGCCACCGACGATGACTCCTACAACACCGAAGGTGCCTACTACTACGTGCAGCCTGCCGCCGACGACCAGGAATAGTTTAGGAGGATTCCAGGCAGGAGGCCCACACCTCTTTCGATCTGTATCCCAGTTTGTGCTGGCCATCTTATGGCAACTTGTTTAACTTATGTCTGTACTCAGATATTGTTGCTTCCGCCGACTCATCTATGATCGAGCACTTATATTCGAGCCCTCGAGGCCCCTGGATTGTATTATGATGCTTGTATGACTTATTTCTTTTTAGAGTTGTGTTGTGGTATCTTCCCATGAGTCCCTGATCTTGATCATACATGTTTGCATGTATGATTAGTGTACGATTGAATCGGGGGCGTCACAGTGTGTTACCGAAGAGGTTGGACTCTTTAGTCAATTGTCATTGCCATCACATCAATGATGGTAACACCGTTGTGTGTCAAGCACCTCACTTGAGCGGCTAGGAGAGCCACGTCGGAGTCATCCTTTTGTAAGGAACTCCTTGGCCTCCAGTTGAAACGCTTCTTCGGGGGATCGGGAGAGAAGGACGGGAGCCCAAGACGAGCTGATCATGCAGCGGGACATCGGTCATGTAGAACCATTCAGTGGCCCATGTATTGGTATTTTCTCTAGGGGTACCTGCTGGGTAGCCAGTCCCGATGATACAGCACACCTTGTCTGCTCCCACCTCATGAAGTTTTCCACCTCGGGAACATGGCATGTGACAGAAGTACTTCCTCCACAGCCCAAAGTGTGCCTCGCATCCGAGGTACATCTAGCAGAGGGCGACGAACCCCACGATATGTAACACAGAGTTGGGCATGAGGTGGTGGAGTTGGATCCCGTAGAACTCAAGCAAACCCCGTAGGAAGGGATGGATGTGAAATCCAAGACCCCGCAACAAAAAGGGGACGAAACAAACTCTCTCCTCCCCGTGCAAGATAGGATGATTATCCACATGCGCTTGCCCGTTTACGGATATTAAGTCAGGGTGGGTGGAAGTTAGATCTGGGTACGACAAATAACCTTGAGTGGCGAGCCGGTCCAATTGATGACGGGTGATGGAGCAGCCTCCCAATCTCCTTTGAGGGGGCCGTGGGGGCGCTTTGATTAACCCGCGTCGTTTGCCATGGCGGAAGCTCTTGAAGGTAAACTTCTAGGGGGAGATTTCGTGAACGGGTGAGCAGGGGGGAACTGGACGGCGTGTTTTCGCCACGGCTTTGGGTCGTGTACCTGTTAAATAAAGCGAAGGACGGCGCTTCGACGTCTATCCATAAAGCGACCAGTTCGCCAAATGGCTTGAGTATTGAGAAGGAATTGTTTTAATGAAAGGACCACCCATGGGGGGCCCACGGCTAGATGACGGTAAAGGTGTTCGGGCTGCAAGGAACTCATCCTTACCATAAACCGGAACCGAAAATTTTCTACGAGCCTGGAAGTTGAGTTGAGACTGATGGAAGGAACTCGCCTGTCAAGCTGAAGACTCCAAAGCCGAAGACATTTGGTACGAACATGATTGTTGTCTTCAGCTCCGAAGACAAGTTCAGGGGCTATTGGCAGTTCCATGGACTAAGGGGTACCAACCTAGTTGACCCGCAGTCCATGGGCCAAGCTTGAGGCCCATTGATCTCAAAAGGAAGGACTCTGGAAGCCTCGAACCCCGGCGTGATCAAGATGGACTCTGCCGAAGACTTGGCGTGTACTTCAAGGACTGCTCCAACTATCGGCATGTGTATTCCCAGTTGGCAACCGATACGTGTAACCCTAGATACCCCCAGTACTTATATAAGCTGAGGGTTTTGTCCTTAGGGATACGATCACAATTACTCGCCTTAATTAGGGTTAGAACACAACATACGATCTCGAGGTAGATCAAGCCTATACTCGATACATCATCATCAATATAATCAAAGCAGAACATGGGTTTTACCTCTTCAAGAGGGACCGAACCTGGGTAAACATTGTTTCCTTCGCCTCCTGTTACCCATTGATCCAAGATCCACAGATCGGGCCCCCCTACTCGAGATCCACAAGATGGGGTTCTGATAGGATGTCTTGATGGTCGCACTAGCTGCTACGAGCGAAGACAAATAAAAATAGCAATAGCTAAACTTCTCTAAACAAAATTTGAGTCTATGCTAGCTATTTATTGAAGGAATATATGACAGTGCCGAGACGCGTGGATCTCTTGGATGAACGTAGATGCCTATCCGCTCCGGTGTTATGTCGATGTCGCCAGCTCCTAGGCCGATGGGCCCTAGCACCAGGGATGGGCCATAGCTCCTCGGCTGTGTTGCGTATGTGTTTTGCACAAGCAATACTCCTCCCGAAGCGTATATTCCCTCCGTTTCTTTTTTACTTCGCATATAAGATTTGATCAAAGTCAAACTTGGTTAACTTTGACTAAGTTTATAGAAAAAATATCAAGATTCACGGTATGAAATCAATATTGTTAGATGCATCATGAAATTAATTTTCACACTATATAGCTTTGGTATTGTAGATGTTGATATTTTTTTCTATAAAGTTGGTCAAACTTTATAAAGTTTGATTTTGACAAAATCTTATGTGCAGACTAAAAAGAAACAGAGGGAGTATGTGAAAGCATGCCAGATCCTTGACTGCATGCACACGTGGGACCCATTGCTTGACTTGATTGCATGCATCTTATAAGTTGCACGTAGCATACAACATGGATGGCTGGGCTGATTCCATGCATGCATCTAACTCCATGTAATCTTCTTTCATCAACACCTTTGTGCCTGAGTACAAGCAGAGTAAAACATGAAGGTAGTATTGGCTTCTTCTTAGTCAAATTATATGCACTGAGGAACAACAGTACCGTCATTTATTTGTCGTGTAATATGTGTAAATGTTTTTATGCTAGCTATGTCAGCATCAACACCCCGTGCCTATGGGCCTCCTGACGCCAGTGCTTGCAGGGTCGAGCGCCAAACTTTCTAGATACCCCCTTGCGCACGGGTGACCGCGTGCCCACTATGTCCCTGGTTTAGCTCTCGAGTGACCCCATGCGCACGGAGTCCTTTAGCCCATGCGCATGGGGACAATAGGTGGGCCACATTCACTTTTGATTGAGGGGTATTTATACCCCCTTCTTCCACCTCAAGACCTAAACCTAAGTTTTGAGTTGCTCCTCCATTGCTGACCCCCAAAAGCTCGATTCTACATTTCCACCAAACCAATTCGTTATCCCCACTCTTGTTCATCACCAACACTTGTCACTCTTGGAGATTTTGAGCTACTAGGCGGTAGGAGTCAAGGGTCGCCTTCAAGACCAACCTCGAATGATTTGAGGCTCATCTGTTGGAGGTGACTCAAAGAGAATATTAGGGCGATCCACTTGGTGGCACTTCGAAGCTTTGGCTTCGACACCTCTCCAATGTAGATTATCCCTCCCCCAAAGAGTGTGAAATTCAGGATATACATCTGTGTCTTTGACTCACTTGTGGTTTATCCTTTCTCGCACCTTTATTTGCTTTCTATGCTTGTTGGCTTGTTGATTAGCTTGTTTCATTGCTTATCTCGGTTCCAGTAACTTAAAATGGCACAAACTTAGGAGCTTCTTGCCCCCTGTCCACTCGCTTAGGTTTGCAGATGATCTCATAGTGTGTGGATCAACGCTAACAATGATTCTCAAAATATTGCTTTGGTGATTACTTACTAATCACTTTTGCAATCTTTGGGGACAAACCTTTAACTGGGATAAGTATGCCATGATGCTTAGTACGTATTGATCTCACATCTACAACTAGCATATCATTTTCAATGCTCTTGGCATGGATTTATGGATACTACAACCAGGTCATCTTGTAAGACTGGCACCATTCTACCAATTTTTTCAATACAAATGACACAACTATTGGTGCACGTAGAGAAAAAAGCTATCAACAAATGACAAGTAAAACAAGCTTAAAACAATGGGTCTTATTTAGTTACAAAATCATAGTACAAAATACACATCAATTATGTGGCACTGCAGACATGAGTATAAACTGATGAATTTGGCAACCCCAAAAATGTGGAGATGCAATGCACTAGGCCTTAATTGCAGCTGTACCAGCCGCTTCCATCACCGTTATAGCACATCATAATTTACAGAATGACCAGGTATGGCTCCAGCTCAAGCAACATGAGTTTTCTGAATCTTCCTCCAATAGCCTCTTGAGGTCTTATATTATGTACTTACATTGCATACATCGGTTGGGACTAATCTTCCTCCTCGATGATTGATGCAAATGCGAATGGCGCAAACTTGTACCCACCACCATCGTAAAACTTGCCCTGGAACTCGACCCAGTGGAGCCTCAGGGCATGCAGAAACGCACTTAGGGTCTCCATTGAAAGCAGAACAACAAAAGTGGCAGAGAGGAAGACGGTTACTCCCATGACAAGGATGATAACATTGTTGTATCTGGAAAGAGAGCGCGACACAGGATTAGAACAACCACAATAGGCGTAGAGAGTAGTAAAAGAGAGTGTGTCTTACCCCCATGCTAGAAGAAGAACCTTATCATAAAAGACACTGGACAGTTCCGAGTGCGCGAGACTGCAAAAATAAAGACATCGATTACTTGTCAATGTTTGTCTCGTGAGGAGAAACTTACTTATTTGGGGTTGATGTGTTATATCATGTTCAATGATACCTGAGAGCCCAAAGACGAAGATATGAGGCGGTATTTGAGACCGCACCAAGCACAAACTCAATTGTGTGGATCAGCTGGTGGACCAAAACTTCACTGAATTCAAACTCCTCATGGTTGTGTGGGTTTTCATGTTGTCCTCCCAATTGAGCCACTGATTCATCTGTCTCCTGGAGCATGGTGTAATGCTGGCCTTGGTGTCTCTGATGGAGGCAAATGAAAACATCAACAAGTGGGTATATGATATATATTCCAGTGAGAAGACAGTTAGGGAATTAAGAAAGGTGTGCAACCTGCTCATGTTGCTTCTTCAAAAACAATGGCTTCGGAAACAACATCCAAGGCACAGACACCAGAGCAAGCAGAAGTAGAACAAGCTGCGAGGAAACAAGAAATGTTATGTGCAACTGACAGAATCAACACATGGTAGCAGCAATGAATATCACCAAACCTGCACAATTCTCTGCCCAGGAAATAGCTGGTTCTCCCCAATATCATCTGTTGGACTCAGGAACATATATATCATTATGTGGTATAGGTCAGCTTTTGAGCCAGTGCACCACTTAATAATGATGAGGAGTGACAGGTAACCAAATAAGCTGTTTAAGAAGATCAGCTGAGGAACAAACTGATACCTGTTGACACAACAACTGAATGAGTATTTTTGAAATCACACGACAGATTATTCCTAGCAAGAGATCGACCTACCAAACATTAACAGTATTTTTGAAATACTTTGCATTAAATAAGCTCAACACAATTCCAAGGTTCATTTGTGCAATTCCAAGAAGAATTGACATTTTCATCTTTAGGGAATTGAGAAATGGCAGCTCACTGCGGCTTCCATGCCACACTGGATCGACACCAAATGGGTATGTTTGCCCCACCCTAACTAATCCTTCAGTTGTAGCATCCCTATAAATAAAACAAGGGGAAAAGGGAAAGTCATACGATTTTCATAAAACATCAAAATAGGAGCACAAATTCAGCAGCTTACCCACACGAAGGATCATGGCAGGCGTAGGCAGATTTACCAAAGAGCTCAAATGGAACCGAGAAGAACTCATTATATATCAATCCAGTGTAAATTGAAAAAAGGGACATAATCAAAATTACATAGCGCCCAGCAAACATTATTTCCACTATGTCATCTAGTTTCTGCGAGCAAAGAAATGAAGAAAGTTAATACTCCCTTCGTTTACTTATACAAGGCCACTATGAAATATACATTTTGCATCTATACAAGGCCACCAACAGTAATCGAGGCAAAATTAATGATATTTTCTCGTACTAGTACCCTGTTTAATACTTGCATGCATGCAGTCATAATGATAGTCATCTACTTTCCACACTTAGTTTCCTTGCATGCATGCAGCGTATTAATGATCCCACTAAACGAAAAGAAAAGCTGACTTGCAAAACTGATATTAAATTTTATATTGATAATTGTAATATGAGTTTGTGGCCTTGTATATAAAAATGGAGGGAGTAATAATTTCCTTGGAAAACATATATCTACTGAATGAAGAAGAGAAGGCTCGAGACGAAACCTGTGAAGCTAGCTTCTTCTCTCGGATTATGAGGTACAATGCAGTAAGAAATATACAAATTCCATGACCCCAATCGCCAAACATGACGGCAAATAAGAAGGGGAATGTTACGATAGTGAATAGACCAGGATTTACTTCTTGATAGCTCGCAATACTGCAAATTATGATTAATGTAGAGTTAGCACATAGCACGAACCCCAACAATTCTTTATGCAGTAAGAAGTGACTAGGTTATTCCTGGTTGACGGTAACCATTTCTGTAAATTACAGTAAATATCAGATATGCTGAATTAGCATCACAAGTTTGAAGATAAAATTCATAACCCACATTGGTAGATACTCCCTCCGTTCCAAAATAGATGACTCAACTTTGTACTAACTTTAAGGGAGTATATTATATTACATGCATAAAGAAATAAAAGAAAATTAAAACTTAACATGACCAATACGGGGCATAATTATCTATGAGCAATAGTACAAACAATGAAAGGAACACAAGTAGAGTATAACTATGATAGAATTTCACTAAATGAGCACAATACTAAAGGTTTAGGAAAGAGAAACACAAAGTAAATCAACAAATAAGTGGACAAAACAATATACTGATTATGAATTACAGTATATAAATACAGATATGTGAGAGATGTATCATGGTTGACACTGGTCCTCGTTTCCCTGATTCTCAGTCTCTAGGAGTTTGAGTGGCTTCTCCTACGTTCCGCTGCACCTGTCAATCCCTCCGTGTTCTCCACCTACGCCGCCTCGGCCGCTTCCTCCACTGGGTCGTTTGCTCAATAACGTCACTGTTTGGAACATATTTGTGGTTCACATATGTCTTCATTCGTTCGTACTACGTTGTGGTCTTTTAGGATCTTTGTGGTCCTTCAGATTCTACTGGTTGTAAGCTTGGCAAAGAGCCATATTAGTTGTCTAATACTAATACCCCATTATATAAGTGGTTTTCTATTAATGTGCCACACATGTACGTGTACATATACTGGCTTATGGCTCACTAGTGTTTCCCTAACAATCTTTATATTTTTGAAACTTACCCATAGGCATCTACAATGTCCTGGAAGGAGGATGTAAATTTATTTGTCTGGAAATACGTTGGAGGAGATTCTTGTGTGTTTAGAATTTGGAAAATACAACCAACTTGGGAGTTACTACCAGTAGTAGCACGATGAAGTGCATCTTGTACCTACAATAGGTAAAATAAACTCTTAAACCATATGGACAAAAGAAGAGTAACCGAAACCAAAAAAGAAGCCAGAAAACATCAATGCCGGAAGGGATGAGAGTGCAGCTGCATACCTGACTTGTAGCAAAAACGGGACTCCACCCCTCAGCAACTAAACATTTCTTTGTTACATCAAGACTGAACATGTTTAGCGTGTGGTAAATAGCCTTTTCCTTCTTTAACTGAAGCATTTGTATGTCAATCAGAATTAAACTTGAATGCAAGGAAATTAACAAGATATTCAGCAAGCGCTGTTCAAATAGCACGGACTTCTGTTTTGCATGATAAGAAACATACCAAAACATTGTTTCTAATACAAGCTTACCAGGTTGTTCCATTCTTCATACTCAGAGGCTACATTTTTAAGTATGCCGTCACGATGAGCTAAACCTATTTCAACAGTTGCCTTCAACTCTGACACTTTTCCAGATACCTAAACAGTTGTAAATGTTTCAGAACAAATAATAGTAACTTAGTAAATATAGTACAACAGCTTTTGTGAAAGAAGTTTCGACTACAATTCAGAACTACTGCACAAGCTTGAGACATAAAGGAAAACATTTCAACAAGATCACCTATCTCATCAAACATGGAACACCAAAAAGAAGAAAAGAAAATATTCCCTGCAGTTTACGAAAATGTGTCCTGAAGTACTAAATAATAGCGGGTTTAACATGATGATGTGCTATCTATTGTATGATGTCAATGTCAAATATACAGTATATGCTCAAGAACATAACATAAACATATACACAGAAGCAATCATGAGAGGAGGTCTCAGCAGTCTCTTCAAGAGAACTAATCCACAAAGCAAAATGAGCACCAACATGGTTTAAAGAGCAACACACAGGGATAGACACCAACCTCCTGAATAGTATGTAATTGTGTGGCAAGGTCTTCTGGAAGTGGATAACGGTTGGCGCCAAAAGCATCACAAATTTTCAGAATCTTGGATTTTGCTCTCTCTCCAGAGTAGAATATAACAAAATAATTTTTCACGGCCTGTCAATACGTTATAGTGAAAAAACCATATGAGGAAAATAACATTTCAGAAATAAGTACATAACTAGTGGGGAAAACATAACAACAATACACAGTGGCTTTAAGCAAACAGCTGAATGTAAACATCATTGCCGAGAAAATAATAATTTTAGAGTGAATTCCATTTTTTATGCCCTAGTTTCATGCTTGTGACAGGAAATACCTCATTTAGCAGATTTTTCACATTTTTACCCAATTTAAGCAAACTTGTGCCACTATTTACCCCTTCTAATTTTTCCCCATTCTAACTGCTTGGGCCCAGAACGGGAGCCATGGCGCAGCCGTAAAGCTGTTGCCTCGTGACCATGAGATAACGGGTTCGAATCCTGGAAACAACCTCTTGCAGAAATGTAAGGAAAGACTCTCTACAATAGACCCAAAGTGGTTGGACCCTTCCCCATTCATAAGTGAGAGAAGTGCATATTACACCCCTCAACTCTAGCCCTAGTCTAATATACACCCCCAACTTCAATACCATCTACTTTACACCCCCCAACTCTCAAAACCAGGCGGAATTCAACCCTCCCCTCCCCGTTGACCGGTTTTAACCTAGTTGACCGGTTTTGACATGTTGACTGGGTGAACAGTAACAAAAAATCAAAAAATATTTTGGTTTTTCCAATGAGTGAACAGTAAATTCAAAAAAAATGGAAATAAAATTCAACAAGCAGTTTCGATTTTTTACCTGGTGAATAGTAAATTCCAAAAAAACCGAATTATTTTTGCGTGGACGATTTTTCAGCGCGTGATGTCTGTGACAATTTTCAGCTTGTTTGGACATTTCAGTGGTCTCTCAACAAAAAAAATATATCAGCCCGAACTGTTAACTGTTTCATGCAAATATAATTCAGAAAAAAAAATTCCCTTAATTTTTTTCCTGAAATTTACTGTTCACCCGGACAAAAAATCAACATTTTAAAAAATCAAAATTATTTTTAATTATTTATTTAGAACTTTTTAAAATTTTACTATTCAGCCGGTGAAAAAACGTAATTTTTTTTAAAATATATTTCTTTTGAGTTTACTGTTCACCCAGTCAACAGGTCAAAACCGGTCACCGGGGAGGGAAGGGTTGAATTCCGCCTGGTTTTGAGAGTTGGGGGTGTAAACTAGATGGTATTGAAGTTGAGGGTTGTATATTAGACTAGGGCTAGAGTTGAGGGGTGTAATATGCACTTCTCTCTTCATAAGTAACTCCTAAAATTTATGGAAGCGAGTTGACGACAAAGGGAAGTAGCAACCTCCTCTCCAGATTGTGGATCAATTATAGATTCATCAACAGATTCTTGTCGGAGTAACATATTGCCCCTGGTGGCACGGTAAAGTATACGCTCAAAGGCCATAGCCTTTTGCTTTGGCACAAGACCAATCAGGGAACCTAGCTTCACTTGTTTCGATGGATCTATCACCATTTCCTGCAACGAAAGAAGAAGTATGAAAACAAGGAGAGCTAATATGTTGCTTTACTAGAAAAATGGTCCTCACCTGATGCAATAAAGGACTCTCCAGAGAAGAATCACCAGACTGATCAGCCACCATTTCCCTCTGTTGCTCTGCCGCACTTCTTTGAGCTGAATAGAAAAACTCACCAGTCTGAAAGTAAATAGAGTCAGTAATGAACAACATATAACTATGGGTGGAGCTACTATAGGGACACGGCATTATAGGACTCTCGAGTATGTACAAATAAAATATCCGCACATGCAAAATACATCCTAAAAACACAAAAAACAAACGGGCATAGTTTAAAGAGACCCGCTTCAACACATGATGCACACTTAAAATTTGGCGTGCGAGAAAAATAATACTCATTGCAGTCAAAAGTGCACAACTGGATAATTATTAATTAGGTGCCCTGTGTAGGCACATCAAACACAAATCTTCGACTGACTGGCAACACACAACCAGAAAAGAAAAAGAATTGCACTGCACAAGTCATGGTACCCATTGCAAGGAGCACGCTTTGGCAGCAAGGTGCAAATGCAGTGAGCAGCTTACCTCTCGGCACAAAGGAAGTTCAGGCATAAGGAACTTATTTCTTTGCTTGCCAAAGATTACAATGGACCCAGGTTAAAGAAAATAACATGACCAGATTCCGAGACAAGGGTTCCTAACTGCATACAAATTTAACAATGAATTGCCTGCTCCACCAATAACCAGATATTTATCTGACTCCTCATCCTCATGCTGTTGCTATGCGCTACTTACTGGAATGCTTGCTACATGACTCCTGTCATGTCGTGGACCCAAATACGAGCCGACAGCAACCACTCTCTTCTAAATTTGCATTGAAAGTTGTAAGAGATGTTTCTTTTCATTCAATCGATCAATACTACTTTGTAATCTGAATAGTCAAAAGATATAGTTTGTGGTTTCACTTTTGTTTGGAAAAGACTGCATCGATGACAATTATACTTTATATACATTTCTGATCCCCGCTTGAGATTGGAATATTGGGAATTTCATGTCATGTTCAACAAAACCCAAAGTAATATACAATGAATGCAATTCGAAATCAATGGTGGCAAATGTTGCAACATTTTCAGTTTTTAACTACATCAGCGAGTTTATGGACATTAGAGGGTCGATTTATCTTTCCTTTATGTCACAAATATTCTACAGGCAAGTTTTTCGTATTATTTCTTTTTCACCTTGCACCTCAGAGAATTTCAGGGTTTAGTTCCTTACAGTTTATACACGACTATATGGTGCTCTCGTCAGTGCACGAAAAGAGAAAAGTGGATTCCATCAAATAAATTATGTAGTTATGCCTTAATGTGGTCATACCTTTTCTAGAAGAACACTGTACTCCACCAGCTCATTGTATGTCCTCTGCAATTTTCTATTATTTGTATTTACTTCAGTTAGCTCAGCTTCAAATTCCCCAAGTTTTATCTGTTAGTTGACAATGTTAAAACAAAATTCTACACTTACAACTTGCAAATGATGAAGGCATAAGTTTCATTAACTAAATATACCTCCAGATCACCAATTTCCAAAGGAGCTCCTGAAAATTGTGTGGGAGAAATCAATATGGTAGCTTTCGACATTTGTTCCTTGAAAAAACGCAACTTGCGAGCCATTTCACCACACCTCTTGATCTGCACAAGGTGTATGTGCAGCAAAAAGATTATTAAATTCATAGATCAGTATGAAATATGATTATGATTCAGAGCATAAGACGATTGCAAAATATTTTGGGTTTAGTCCTTTTCACATTAGGCTGCATGTAATCAGAATAACATAGGATTCTGAAAACCGAATCATTGCATTAACAGGATATTTTGATTCCATCCTCACATGTATAAAAAAGATTGAGTTCAGAAGTTTTCATTAAAAAATTTGAGGTTATGAAGTGTTTCAGAACCCTGCTGGTTTCTCCTCATCGGAATAGGATATTGTTTTCACAGCATAAAGCAAAAGAATGCTGAAAAGACCAACAGTTCTATGCGAAATCTGATCAGTGACAGAAGCTGTTGGCAAAATATTACTGGATTTAGCCCCTTTCCAAGTGTTCAAGAAACTGTTCCTCGTAGTAAGCTGGACAGATCTAAGGCCATATATCATAACATATAGCACAGCAAACAGGAAAGCATTAAAAAAGATTGAGTACCTGGGCAGCATATGCCCGCTGGAATGGGCTCTTGTCCGCATTAAGCTGAAACAAAGGGCAGATATTAGATTCTCCTGAACCAAACCAAAAGGGAAAAGGCACGACTTAAGGCAGATAAAAATCACCTATGTCAACAGGTTTCATGTTTTACCTTACGAAATTCCAAGCTAAAATAAGTTCACCTGAGGTTACATAATCTCATAATTAAGATAGCGCTGCGCGTACGGTTGCATGTCAGTAGTTGTAAAAAAATACTTCAAATCATTAAGAAAATTTGAAATGTTTGTAGTTCAAAATTTATCATGAGGACATAAAATTAGGCTATTATTAACTTGACATTCATGTACTCCCTCCGTCCCGAATTACTCATCGTAGAAATGGATGTATCTACGCCTCGATACATCCATTTCTTCGACGAGTGATATCTTCTAGTCTGTCTCGCTGGGTCAATCCTATAATTGTTTATCTCATTGGGTCAATGCCGCACGTTGGCTATCGGTTGAGACATATGCAGTCCACATCGCGTATCATAGCACGCAATGCTCTATTGTTTACTACGCCGAGGCCCAAAACGCTAGCTGCACACCGCCGGTCCGCACCCTAGCTTGAAGGAACACGACGCGCAGCATTGCGCGATCGAACGGAAGCGGGGAAACAGATTGAAATCCAAGAAGCAATAAAGCAAGCAAAGGTGTGAGCAGCAGGGCGTGCGGTGCGGACGTACGTCTTTGAACTGGAGGAGGCCGATGTCGCCGAGGTTGGAGACGGCGAGGCGCGCCGACTCGGCGGGGATGATGACCTGCACCAGCTGCATCGCCTCCGACCGCAGTAGATCCATCGGGGGGCAGCACCCGCCGCCGCGCGACATCGCGGGTCGGTCAGAGACCCTGGCGGCGGGGCAGGGCGTCTGTGGGGCGTGCTTGCTCAATGCTCCGGTGGGCTGCCGCGGCGCAGGGGAGCCTTGGGGCAGCGGTCAACGCGGCTGCGTGGCGGTGGCGGTGGTGGTGCCGATTGGTTTCAGAGGGAGGCGGAGGAGGTGGAACGGACGGGAGGTAGTCTTCCCTGGAGCGTGACGATGGAGGAGTATACGAAGCAGGGTGAACTTGAATCGATGTCAGCAGGTGCTTTCCATCGAAGGCATCTGTGCTGCTCTAGAGTTGACTGGCCCTGCCGCTATCACTTGATTCGGCCCCCACGAATTTAAAATGGTTGCTCTTACATGAAGCATTGGCATAATCCCTCTGTTTTTTTTTTCAGATTAGCATTGGCACCGTCTGCTGAAGTTAGACATGTGCAGAGCTGTGGAAACTTCCTGGAAGGTGGCGATATATGTTTGAGCTGGACCTACAGAGATATTGAGACTATACGAAAGCGTCGTATCTCAACTCGAAGAGACGCCGTATGTGTTTATAGGCAGGGGTGCACCTTCCTAATAGCGCATACAGTTTAGATACGATTACATCTTGGAGAGGAAGCTAGGTAGAGATAAGATTACAATAAGGAGATAAACTCTTGCTAACAACCTACCAACTACCTAAGATGATATGGTGCGGCAGCCTCCTTGTCACGTACATATCAATATGTCGTTTAACACTTTCCCTTAATCACAACTTCATCAAGTTGAGATTATATCTGAAGTTCTCAAAACTTCGTATAGGCAATGCTTTTGTAAACCTATCTGCAATCTGGTCCTTGGAATGTATGAACCGAATGTCTAGGAGCTTATATATTAGCAACTATCTCTCTCTCTCTCTCTCTGACGAAATGAAAATCTATCTCAATATGTTTTGTTCTTGCATGAAAAACTGGATTTGGTGAGAGACAAGTTGCACCCAAATTATCACACCACAGACATGGAGCTTGAGTAGTTTTCACACCAAGCTCCTTAAGGATGGATTGAACCTATATAATTTCTGATGTAGCATTAGCCAGTGCCTTGTACTTTGCCTCTGTACTGGACCTGGAAACAGTAGCTTGCTTTCTGGCACACCAAGAAATCAGGTTAGGTCCAAGAAATACTGCAAAGCCACCAGTAGACCGTCTATCATCCAAACATCCTGCCCAATCTGAGTCAGAGAAGGCACTAACAAGAGTAGAAGATGACTTGCTAAAATTAAGACCAATGCTCATAGTATCTTTCACATACCTGACTATACATTTTGCAGCAGTCAAATGAACTGTGGTTGGTGCATGAAGGAATTGACACACTTTGTTGGCAGCAAAAGAAATGTCAGGTCGTGTGAGTGTCAAGTATTGAAGTGCACCCACAAGACTTATGTACCTTGTGCTGTCTTCTGAACTCAAAAGTGTTCCTTCTGTGAGAGACAATCTTTCTGTACTAGACAAAGGAGTAGTGGTAGGTTTACAACCTTGCAGCCCAGCTTTTCTTACCAAATCATTTGCATATTTTTCCTGGGAGAGATGAAGTCCATCCTTGTGCTTCTTTACTTCAATCCCTAGGAAATAGTGCAAATCACCAAGGTCCTTTAGGGAAAACTCGGTGCTTAAGTCCTTCAATAGTCCTGTTATTGCCTCATCAGATGAACTTGTGACAATAATATCATCAACATATATAAGAACAAATATTGATGTATTGGACTTATTGTAAATGAACAGTGATGTGTCAGACTTTGAAGGAACAAAGCCAAGCATTTGCATCTTTTTACTAAGACGAGAATACCATGCCCTAGGAGCCTGTTTCAATCCATACAGTGCTTTATCAAGCTTGCATACATAAGAGGGTGCATGTTTGTTTTCAAACCCAGGAGGTTGTTTCATGTAAACCTCCTCTTCCAGAACACTGTGAAGAAACACGTTATGTACGTCCAATTGTCGAAGACTCCATCCCCTGGAAACAACAATAGACAAAACAAGATGGATGGTGACATCTTTTACAACTGGACTAAAGGTGTCCTCATAGTCTATGCCATACCGTTTTTTAAAGCCTTTAGCAACTAGCCTTGCCTTATAACGATCAACTATTCCATGAGACTTTCTTTTGATCCTAAAGACCCACTTGCATTCAATAAGATTTTTACCTTGTTTTGGAGGAACCAAATGCCATGTTTTATTTTTCTGTAGTGCCACATACTCCTCATGCATTGCCTTTCTCCGCTTCTCATCACCAAGGGCCTCCTCAAGTGTGGTGGGCTCACCTGGTTCACCTGTAGAACAGATCATACCATATTTGGTTATGTGCTTGTAATTAATTGGCTTATTTACTCCTGATTGTAATCTTGTACGGCACTGCTATGCAGCAGCATTGTTTTGCGCCACAAAGGATCCTGTGGCTGAATCAGGAGCTGGAATCTGTGCCTGATCCGAGGCAGATCTGCCTGCTCCAGCAGTTTTGGCGGGGTCCACTGCTGGCTGATCTTCTATGGCAGCTGGCTGCTATGCGGGAGAGGAATCCGGCGCAGAAGATCCCATCCGACCAACCGACACGGGCCGACAGGAATCTGCGCCTGCTGTGTCTTGTCCCGCGCCAGCCGGTCGCACCGTGTTGCACCACTTGTAGACAGCCGACTGGCTCCCGAAACACGAGCCGAACGGGCCAGCGGCAGCCTGGCACGTGGCAGTTTTTAATTCGCGCAGGCTGGTGGAGCCGCCGCTGCCAACCACAGCGGGCCACGTGGCCTACATGGAGACGGGTGCCGTTGGCGTGCCTGGCGCAGCACCGCGCGTTGCCGCTGCTAACGCGCCAGATCCCGAGGCAGATCCTCCTGCCGCTACTGACGCGCCGGATCCCGAGGCTGATCCACCTGCCGCTGCTATCACACCGGATCCCGAGGCAGATTTGCTCCCTCCACCGTGACACATATGATATGGGCAGACTGTTGCACCATTTTCTTCATGGTTTCACCGTTTTCTTTGTTGTTTTCACCGCTATGGTCTCCTATGGCATCACAAGGCTCATGCATATGGTTAGGAGGATTAGTCAACAAATGATCATCACAGTTATCATGTCCCCCTTGATCATGACCGGAGAGGTGAGGTGGTAGAATAAGTATCTCTTTGTGAAGTAAGGCGCCGGCATTGGGGTGAAGATCAGCGAAAGGGCATTTTGTCTCATCAAAAACAACATCTCTAGAGATGTAGACACGACCAGTAGAGATGTCAAGGCATTTTACACCTATGCTGAGTGCTATACCCAAGAAACGCACACTGTTTGGAGCGAAACATAAGCTTGCGGTTGTTGTAGGGGCGGAGATTCAGCCAACAAGCACATCCAAAGATACAAAGAGATTTATAATCTGGTTTTGTGTGGAGAAGCCTTTCTATGGGAGTTTCATTGTTGATAACCCGACTAGGAAGCATGTTTATGATGTGTACGGCAGTGAGGAATGCTTCGTCCCAAAATTTTAGGGGCATAGAAGCTCCGGCCAAGAGAGCAAGACCAACCTCAATAATGTTCCTATGCTTACGTTTCGCAGACCCATTTTGTTGGTGAGCGTGAGGGCATGACACATGATGGGAAATCCCTAGCGTTTGGAAGGAGTTTAATTTTTCGTACTCCCCTCCCTAGTCGGATCGGACAGCAAGAATCTTTCTATCAAAGTGACGTTCAACAAGAGCTTGGAAGTTTTTAAAGACTTGGAACACGTCTGACCTTTTTTAAGAAGATGGAGCCAAGAGAACTTGCTATAGTTATCAATGAAGCTTACGTAGTATGTGTGTCTACCAACGGAGCTTGGGGCAGGACCCCATACATAAGAAAAAATTAATTGCAACGGTTGAGTAGAAACACTAGTGGAAACAGGGTAAGGAAGTTGATGACTTTTTGCTTTCTGACAAGAATCACAAATGGTTTCAATATTGTGCTCACCAACAAACGGGAGCTTATTCTTTTTAAGTAAACGATCAACTAAAGAAAATGAGGCGTGCCCTAAACGGTTGTGCCACCGTGTGGCTGAAAGCTTGATAGCACCACAAGCTTGTTTATTGTATCTTCGAAGCTCCAGAATCAACGGGTAAAGGCCTCGAACACATCTACCTCGATAGAGAGTTTTCCTCATGACCTGATCCTTGATCAAAAAGAAGAAGGGATGAAATTCAATATAAACATGATTATCAAGGGTGATTCGATGGACAGATAGAAGATTCTTGTCAGTGCTAGGGACATGCAAAATTTTCCTAAGATGAAATTTTTGACATGGGGTATGAAAAACTGAATGACCAATGTGACGTATCCTCATACCTGCACCACTTGCGGTGTGGATCTGGTCCTTGCCATGATATTTCTCCTTGAGTGTCACCTTCTCTAGTTCGCCGGTGAGATGGTTCGTTGTGCCACTGTCGAGATACCAATTGGTATCGACGCCATATGAGCCATCAGCAGCAACGGCCACCTTTTCTTCATCTTCAGAGGAGGCCTCATCCTCATCGAACCGGTACCAGCAGTATCTCGTCGTGTGGCCCGGTTTGCCGCAGATTTGGCAACGCACCGCGTCCGGGGGCGACCTGGAAGAACCACCATGGCGGCCCCTAGTGTTCGTGGAGTTGGACCGTCCGTTGCGGGAGTTGGACCCGCCATTGCTGCCACCACTCCCCTGCTTGCCCTTGGAGCGAGGAGGACCACGATGACATGCGTAGCCGCCACGCCTGCGCGTCACGGCGTTAGCCGACGACTTGAAGCCGCCCGATCCCTGGTATTGTGCCACCCTGTGATCAAAGTTGCTAAGCATTGAAAAAAGCTCATCGAGGGATACCGGGGTGATGCGGGCGTCGAGGGCGGAGACGAGTGGCTGGTAGTCCATGTCGACGCCGTGCAGGATGTAGGAGATGAGTTCATCATCCTGGTAAGGTTTCCCGGCGGCGGCCAGCTCATCGGCGAAGCCGCGCATCTCGGCGAAGTAGGTGGCGACGGTCTTGTTGCCCTTCTAGGCGTTCACCAGAGAGGTTCTGATGTTGTTGACGTGACTGAGCGACTGCGAGGAGAACATCCCCGACAACGCCATGGTGATCGTGGTCACCTGCACGAGCACCTCCTATTGGTGAGGTTGTTCAGCAGGTACTCGAGCACCTGCTGGACCTCTCGCACCCAGACAGAGTGAAGAGGGTTAGGCTCAGCTAATTCCTTCCCATCTTTGTCCTTGGTGTGGAGGATCCTGGCCGGCTCCGGTGTCGTGCCGTCGACGTAGCCGAAGACACCCGCGCCCCTCAGCTGTGGCATGATCTACGCGTGCCAGAGGACGTAGTTGGTGCGGGAGACCCTCTCCATGACTTGACCATTGGGGCCAGCCTGGGAGGCACTGGAGGAATACGACATAGTTGCACTAGATGGAGTTTTAGGGTTTAGAAGTTGTGGAAGAGAAGGGCTCTGATTACTGATACGTCTCCGTCGTATCTACTTTTCCAAATACTTTTGCCCTTGTTTTGGACTCTAACTTGCATGATTTGAATGTAACTAACCCGGACTGACGTTGTTTTCAGCAGAGTTGCCATGGTGTTATTTTTGTGCAGAAATAAAAGTTCTCGGAATGACCTGAAAATCAACAGAGATTATTTTTGGAATATATAAAAAATACTGGCGAAAAGATCCACATCAGGGGGGCCACACCCTGTCCCACGAGGGTGGGGGCGTGCCTACCCCCTGGGCGTGCCCCCTGTCTCGTGGGCCCCCTGATGCTCCACCGACCTCAACTCCAACTCCATATATTCATATTCGGCGAGAAAAAAACAAGACAGAAGGATTCATCGCGTTTTACGATATGGAACCGCCGCCAAGCCCTAAACTCTCTCGGGAGGGCTGATCTAGAGTCCGTTCGGGGCTCCGGAGAGGGGAATCTGTCGCCATCGTCATCATCAACCTTCCTCCATCACCAATTTCATGATGCTCACCGCCGTGCGTGAGTAATTCCATCATAGGCTTGCTGGACGGTGATGGGTTGCATGAGATTTATCATGTAATAGAGTTAGTTTTGTTAGGGTTTGATCCCTAATATCCACTATGTTCTGAGATTGATGTTGCTATGACTTTGCTATGCTTAATGCTTGTCACTAGGGCCCGAGTGCCATGATTTCAGATCTGAACCTATTATGTTTTCATGAATATATGTGAGATCTTGATCCTATCTTGCAAGTCTATAGTCACCTATTATGTGTTATGATCCGTTAACCCCGAAGTGACAATAATCGAGACCATTACCGGTGATGACCGTAGTTTGAGGAGTTCATGTATTCATTATGTGTTAATGCTTTGGTCTGGTACTCTATTAAAAGGAGGCCTTAATAGCCCTTAGTTTCCAATAGGACCCCGCTGCCACGGGAGGGTAGGACAAAAGATGTAATGCAAGTTCTTTTCCATAAGCACGTATGACTATATTCGGAATACATGCCTACATTACATTGATGAACTGGAGCTAGTTCTGTGTCACCCTATGTTATAACTGTTGCATGATTGATCGCATCCGACATAATTATCCATCACCGATCCAATGCCTACGAGCTTTTCCTATATTGTTCTTCGCTTATTTACTTTTCCGTTGCTACTGTTACAATCACTATAAAACCAAAAATATTACTTTGCTACCGTTACCACTATTATCATATTACTTTGCTACTAAATACCTTGCTGCAGATATTAAGTTTCCAGGTGTGGTTGTATTGACAACTCAGCTGCTAATACTTGAGAATATTCTTTGGCTCCCCTTGTGTCGAATCAATAAATTTGGGTTGAATACTCTACCCTCGAAAACTGTTGCGATCCCCTATAGTTGTGGGTTATCAAGACTATTTTCTGGCGCCGTTGCCAGGGAGCATAGCTCTATTCTTTGAGTCACTTGGGATTTATATCTGCTGATCACTATGAAGAACTTGAAAGATCAAAGAACCAAGATTTTTCCCTCAACTACGAGGGGAGGTAAGGAACTGCCATCTAGCTCTGCACTTGATTCACCTTCTGTTTTGAGTAAACTTGCGACACCTACACATGCTATTGATCCTGATAGGTCGCATGTTATTGATGATGCCACTTCTGTTTTGCATGATACTTATGATGAAACTACTTCTATGCTTGATACTCCTGTGCCACTAGGTGAATTTCTTGATGAACAACTTGCTAGGGCTAGAGAGAATGAAATTATTGAAACTGATAATATTGATGAAAGTGATGATGAAGATTCTCCCCCTAGATATGAATTGCCTGTTGTGCCTGAGGGTTATGTTATGGATGAAGAAACTGCTAGAGACTTCTTAGCTTGCAGTGATATATCTGATCTTAAGAAATTATTAGCTAAGCTTAAAGAAAAGTCTTTGAATGCTAGAATGAAATATGACCCTGCTTTTGCTACTTCACCTATCTTTATTACTGATAAGGATTATGATTTCTCTGTTGATCCTGAGTTAATTACTTTGGTTGAATCTGATCCTTTTTATGGCTATGAATCTGAAACTGTTGTGGCACATCTTACTAAATTAAATGATATAGCCATCCTATTTACTCATGATGAGAAAACCCGCTATTACTTTATCCTTAAGTTGTTTCCATTCTCATTAAAGGGTGATGCTAAAACATGGTTTAATTCTCCCTAGGATATGATTTATTACTTCTCTGCTAAATATTTCCCCGCTCATAAGAAACAAGCTGCCTTAAGGGAAATATATAATTTTGTGCAAATTGAAGAAGAGAGTCTCCCACAAGCTTGGGGGAGGCTTCTCCAATTACTTAATGCTTTTCCTAATCATCCTCTCAAGAAGAATAAAGTACTTGATATCTGTTATAATGGACTAACTGATGCTTCCAGAGACCACCTGGATAGTTGTGATGGTTGTGTTTTCAGGGAAAGAACTGTTGATCAAGCTGAATTGCTATTGAATAATATGTTGACTAATGAAAATAATTGGACACTTCCTAAACCAACTCCTAAGCCAACTCCGAAGAAGAGGGGTATTCTATTTCTCAGTCCTGAAGATATGCAAGAGGCAAAGAAATCTATGAAATAAAAAGGTATTAAAACTGAAGATGTTAAGAATTTACCACCTATTGAAGAAATACATGGTCTTAATTTGTCGCCTATTGAAGAAATACATGGTCTTGATAACCCGACACAGGTAGTAAAGGTAAATTCTCTCTATAGATTTGATAAATGTCAAATCACATTTACTAAGTTTGCTAGCCCATGCTTGGATGAGTTTAATGACTTTATGGTTAAACAAGAAAACTTCAATGCTTATGTTGGTAGACAATTGAAACACAATGCTGATATGCTTGAACACTTGGGTAATTATATGGCTAATGTTAAAGGTGAACTTAAACTTATTAGTAAACATGCTTCTATGGTTACCACTCAAGTAGAACAAGTACGTAAAGCTCAAAATGATTTTCTCAATGAATTAAATAATAAGAAGAATGATAATGATGTTAGAGTTATGACTAGAGGTGGTAAAATGACTCAGGAACCTTTGTATCATGAGGGCCATCCTAAGAGAATTGAGCAAGATTCTCAGAGAACTAATGTTGATGCACCTAGCCCTACTAAGAGTAAGAAAAAGAAAAATGATAGGACTTTGCATGCTTCCAGTGAACCTGTTCTTGACACACCTAAGAATCCCAATGATATTTCTATTTCTGATGCTGAAACACAATCTAGTAATGAACATGAACCTAGTGATAATGTTAATGATGATGTTCATGTTGATGCTCAACCTAGCAATGATAATGATGTAGAGATTGAACCTGCTATTGATCTTGATAACCCACAATCAAAGAATCAACGTTATGATAAAAGAGACTTTGTGGCTAGAAAGAACGGTAAAGAAAGAGAACCATGGGTTCAGAAACCCATGCCTTTTCCTCCTAAACCATTCAATAAAAAGGATGATGAGGATTTTGAGCGCTTTGCTGAAATGACTAGACCTATCTTCTTGCATATGCGTTTGACTGATATGCTTAAAATGAACCCTTATGCTAAATACATGAAGGATATTGTTACTAATAAAAGAAAGATACCGGAAGCTGAAATTTCAACCATGCTTGCTAATTACACTTTCAAGGGTGGAATACCAAAGAAGCTTGGAGATCCGGGAGTACCAACTATACCATGCTCCATTAAAAGAAACTATGTTAAAACTGCTTTATGTGATCTTGGAGCCGGTGTTAGTGTTATGCCTCTCTCTTTATATCGTAGACTTGATTTGAATAAGTTGACACCTTCTGAAATATCTTTGCAAATGGCTGATAAATCAACTGCTATACCTGTCGGTGTTTGTGAGGATGTGCCCATTGTGGTTGCAAACGTTACTATTTTAATGGACTTTGTTATTCTTGATATTCCCGAGGACGATAGTATGTCGATTATCCTTGGTAGACCTTTTTTGAATACTGCAAGGGCTGTTATTGATTGCAACAAAGGCAATGTCACTTTTCATGTTAATGGTAATGAGCATATGGTACACTTTCCGAGGAAACAACCTCAAGTTCACAGTATCAATTCTATTGGAAAATTTTCAACAATCACTATTGGAGGTTTTGAATTTCCTCTTCCTACTGTCAAGAAGAAATATGATATTCTTATTGTTGGGGATGTGCATATCCCCGTAAAGGTAACCTAGTATTATTCAAATTTTCTCCGGTTTCATGTTATTCGAAATGAGTTTGTTAACAAGACCTGATCAACCTTGTTAGCGGATTCCTTTTGATGAGCATGAGATGGATGAATTTAGAAAACACAACTCTTTGTACCCTCTTTTTACTTTCTGTTATTTATATTAAATAAAGCAAAATAGTATTTTCTGTCTGTTTTCTGAATTATCCATGCAATAAAAAATCCCCCGAAAATAAAAGTTCTCCAAATGCGCTGAAATTTAAATATGATTTTTTCTAGAATAGTTTAGAATATTTGGCACTGAAAACACAGCAGGGGGAGCAGCCATGTGCCCATGAGGGTGGAGGGCGCGCCCACCCCCTAGGTGCGCCCCCTGCCTCGTGGACCCCACGTGGGTCCCCTCCACTTATTCCAGCCACCACACACTCCTTCCTCCCAAAAAAATCACCAGCCAGCTCAAACCCAAGTTCTTGCTCATCTAGCTGCCATTTTCGATCTCCTTGCTCAAAGCTCCATTCACAAAACTGCTTTGGGGATTGTTCTTTGGTATGTGACTCCTCTAATGGTCCAATTAGTTTTTGTTCTAGTGCTTTATTCATTGCAAATTTTTGCTGCTTAGGTAACCTTGTTCTTAAGCTTGCATGTAAAATTTATTTGGTCAAAAGTAGTTTTAATGCATGATATATCCTCTAGGCACTTGTAGGAGTAGTTGCTATCAATTTTGTTGAGTTTGGTTCACTTTTATTTTAAGTTACTACAAATTTCAGAAATTTTTCAGAGGAAGAAATATGTTTAGGAAAATGTACCAAGGTGGTTCCTCAAGGAAGCAAGGACCCAGGCCCGCAATACGCGAGACGGACAATGAACTACCAAGAGATGCTCAAGTGCGGCCTTGTGAATGACCGTCAGAGGACTTCATGGTTCGGGCAGGAATTAAGGAGGAATTTGAAGCATATGTGCGTAACGCCGATCTTGAGAGCTTCGTGGCAGATAAGTGCCGTCAGTACTACTACCTCACTGATTCATTTGTGAGAAGGTTTAAATTTTCATCATCACGCAATTCTCAAACTGTCCTATTTGATCTTTATGATAAATCGTATACCATGGACTTAGAAGATTTTAACACTGCTTGTAAACTCCCACAATGGGGTAATGTTAGTGAACCTCGCAAATCTGAATATAGAGACTTTCTTGCTAGTATAACTGTGGGGGAATCTAGAGAAATCACGCAAGCTACCATAGGGAGCATTCATTTTCCTACTATACATTATTTTGCTCTCTTTATAGGTAGATGCATAAATGGTAAGGATGAGGCATGTCACATGTGTGTTCCTGATCTTAGTGTTCTCAAGAGTGATGTATTAGGAGATAGACAATATAACTTGGGGGCCATTGTTGCACGTAGGTTGCATAATAATAGTATTGATGGAGATTTCTTTGGTGGAATTTATGCAACCCGTTTAGCTGATTTTCTTGAGATACCCATATGTGGAGATGATCTTGAGTTGTCTCCTGCTTATTTAGATTATAATGCCATGGTTCGTCATCAGTTTGTTGAGGAACAATCAGTTCCTCTAGTACCGACTAATCTTTGAAAGACGACGCACCTATCACGTCGCTCTCCCTGCTCCTACTTTCTTTAACTTTCAGGAAAAAGGGAGATATGTTATAACCAGAGAGGAGGCGACCGAGTACGAGAGGAGGACGGAGGCAGCCCGCCTCCATGCTGCAGCTCTTCAGGAAGTAGTTGATGCATCTCAGTACGACCCCGACTTCAACTTCGGATATCCACCAGGCCATCCATGGGCATAGACCAACTTAGGCCAAAAGCCTAAGCTTAGGGGAGTACATATCTCTCACCGACATTACATTCATGCTCACACACTCATGCCAGTTGTCGGTGCTCATACTTTTTCATTGTATCATCCATGCTAGTTTATTTTAATTTTCTCGCTTTCTTCTTGTGTGTTTGAAAAACCTTAAGAAAAACAAAAAAAATAGTTGTAGCTTTTAGTTAGTTTACTTTCCATGCCTGTAGTAGTAGTAATTAAAAGAAAACCCAAAAAGATTTCTCGTTCTTCTTTTGCTTGCTGGGAGCTTTCCCATATAAATAGTTTTGTTTCTTTTCTTTCCATTGGGGGTCGAGAGGAGAAGACCATGATGGAAATGTTGAGTGCTCTTATATGCATTATTGTTGATCTAACAAAGAGCCCATATTACCTTGTCTTCTCACTTGAATTGAATGCTTGCAGATTCCAGCTTAGTCCAATGGACGTGCACTATTATTATTATCCACACTATTCGGTCGTGCAAGTGAAAGGCAATAATGATGATTATATGATGAACTTATTGAGATGAGGAAAGCTGGTATGAACTCGACCTCTCTTGTTTTTGTAAATATGATTAGTTCATCGTTCCTGATTCAGCCTATTATGAAATAAACATATTTGCAATGACAATTAGAGATTATAGTTAATTATGCCATGCTTAATTAGCTAGGAGTTTATAATGGTTTACCTTGCGTGCCAACATGCTATTAAAATGGTTGTGATGTGGTATGATAGGGTGGTATCCTCCTTTGAACGATTCGAGTGGCTTGACTTGGCACATGTTCACGCATGTAGTTGAAACAAAATCAACATAGCCTCCACGATATTTATGTTCATGGTGCATTATATCCTACTCATGCTTGCATTCGGTGTTGATTAATTTTAATGCATGTTCATGACTGTTGTCGCTCTCTAGTTGGTCGCTTCCCAGTCTTTTCTAGCCTTCACTTGTACTAAGCGGGAATACTGCTTGTGCATCCAATTCCATAAACCCCAAAGTTATTCCATATGAGTCCACCATACCTACCTATACACGGTATCTACCTGCTGTTCCAAGTAAATTTGTATGTGCCAAACTCTAAACCTTCAAATAAACATTCTGTTTTGTATGATCGAATAGCTCATGTATCAACTAGGGCTATCTGTATCCTCCATGTTAGGCGGGTTATTCTCAAGAGGAGTGGACTATGCTCCTCATTCACGAGAAAATGGCTGGTCACCGGGATGCCCAGTCCCATGCTCAAATCAAAATAATTGCAAACAAAACTCCCCCGGGATTGTTGTTAGTTGGAGGCACCCGTTGTTTCGGGCGAGCCATGGATTGATGCTTGTTGCTGGTGGGGGAGTATAAACTTTACCATTCTGCTTGGGAACCACCTATAATGTGTGTAGCATGGAAGATATCGAGATCTCTCGGTTGTTATGTTGACAATGAAAGTATAGCGCTCAAAATATTATTCATATATATTTCAAAACCGAGCTCTGGCACCTCTACAAATCCATGCTTCCCTCTGCGAAGGGCTTATCTATTTACTTTTATGTTGAGTCATCATCCTCTTATTAAAAAGCACCAGTTGGAGAGCACCTCTGTCATTTGCATCCATTACTGTTAGTTTACATTGAGTATGACTGGATATCTTTTTCCATGAATTACAATGTCTAGTCCGTCCTTGATCCTTAAAGGTGCTCTGCATTTATGTTTTGCAGTCTCAGAAAGGGCTGGCGAGATACCATCTTGTTACATCATATCCTGATTGTTTTGAGAAAGTGTTGTCATCCGAGATTTGTTATTATTGCTCGCTAGCTGATTATGCCATTGATACGAGTAAACATGAGACCTAAATGTTATTGTGAATATGGTTAGTTCATAATCTTTGCTGATAACATGAATACTGACTTTACATATTTACAACAATAAGAGCAAACAGAGTTTGTAAAAGTTTTTCTTTATCACTTTCAGTTTATCAACTGAATTGCTTGAGGACAAGCAAAGGTTTAAGCTTGGGGGAGTTGATACGTCTCCGCCGTATCTACTTTTCCAAACACTTTTCCGCTTGTTTTGGACTCTAACTTGCATGATTTGAATGGAACTAACCCGGACCGACGCTGTTTCCAGCAGAGTTGCCATGGTGTTATTTTTGTGCAGAAATAAAATTTCTCCGAATTGCCTGAAAATCAACGGAGATTATTTTTGGAATATATAAAAAATACTGGCGAAAAGATCCACATCAGGGGGCCCACACCCTGTCCATGAGGGTGGGGGCGCGCCTACCCCCCTGGGCGCTCCCCCTGCCTCGTGGGCCCCCTGACGCTCCACCGACCTCAACTCCAACTCCGTATATTCGTGTTCGGGGAGAAAAAAGTCAGAGAAGGATTCATCACGTTTTACGATACAGAGCTGCCGCCAAGCCCTAAACTCTCTCGGGAGGGCTGATCTGGAGTCCGTTCGGGGCTGTGGAGAGGGAATTTAGTCGCCTTCGTCATCATCAACCTTCCTCCATCACCAATTTCATGTTGCTCGTCGCCGTGCGTGAGTAATTCCATCGTAGGCTTGCTGGACGGTGATGGGTTGGATGAGATTTATCATGTAATCAAGTTAGTTTTGTTAGGGTTTGATCCCTAGTATCCACTATGTTTTGAGATTGATGTTACTATGACTTTGCTATGCTTAATGCTTGTCACTAGGGCCCGAGTGCCATGATTTCAGATCTGAACCTATTATGTTTTCATGAATATATGTGAGTTCTTGATCCTATCTTGCAAGTCTATAGTCACCTATTATGTGTTATGATCCATTAACCCCGAAGTGACAATAATTAGGATACTTACCGGTGATGACCGTAGTTTGAGGAGTTCATGTATTCACTATGTGTTAATGCTTTGGTCTGGTACTCTATTAAAAGGAGGCCTTAATATCCCTTAGTTTCCAATAGGACCCCACTGCCACGGGTGGGTAGGACAAAAGATGTCATGCAAGTTCTTTTCCATAAGCACGTATGACTATATTCGGAATACATGCCTACATTACATTGATGAACTAGAGCTAGTTCTGTGTCACCCTATGTTATAACTGTTGCATGATATATCGCATCCGACATAATTCTCAATCATCGATCCAATGCCTATGAGCTTTTCCTATATTGTTCTTCGCGTATTTACTTTTCCGTTGCTACTGTTACAATCACTATAAAACCCAAAAATATTACTTTGCTACCGTTACCACTACTATCATATTACCTTGCTACTAAACACTTTGCTGCAGATATTAAGTTCCCAGGTGTGGTTGAATTGAAAACTCAGCTGCTAATACTTGAGAATATTCTTTGGCTCCCCTTGTGTTGAATCAATAAATTTGGGTTGAATACTCTACCCTCGAAAACGGTTGCGATCCCCTATACTTGTGGGTTATCAATTACCATCTGTGATGGCGGGAAGTGTTGTACCTCAACTCGAGGGGACGCCGTACGTGTTTATAGGCAGGGGCGCACCTCCCTGATAGCGCATACAGTTTAGGTACGATTACATCTTGGAGAGGAAGCTCGGTAGATATAAGATTACAATGAGAAGATAAACTCTAGCTAACCTACCAACTACCTAAGATGATATGGTGCGGCAGCCTCCTTGTCACATACATATCAATATGTCATTTAATAGAGACTACTAGCTTTTCCGTGAACACGAAAAGCTTGTGTATTTTTCTTTGATATATAGTAGAGAGAATAAAATGGCAATGGTTTTATGCGTTACACAAGATCACGTGCACGAAAGAGGCTTAAGTGAACACTCAGAGCAGAACAGGGAAGTGGGATGCTCAACCCACACAACTCACACGCTGGCTAGCCTCGATGATTCGATGAAGACCAGCGGCACCCGCTCTCTCACATAACCTCGCTTCCTCGCAGATGGTTCAGTGGTGCGGCCGATAGACGGTCGAAGGCCATTGAAAGTACAACCATTGTGGTGCTTCCAAAGCTCCCAATCGGTCAATGAGATGAGGGAATATTCAGGCCCTTGCGCATGGAAGGAGGGACGAAGCTTTGGCAGTTTGACCACCATTCCAGGAACGTGTTGTCGAAGGTTGGTGGCGCGACATGAATCCTACACCAGGAGAGAATCTCGTGCCATAGTTGGCATGAGACGAACATTCGTCAAGCAGGTGAGGCATGCACTCCAGAGCCTAGTCACAAAGGAGGCAAGAAGGCTCGCAGGGAAGGCCACGACGCGCGAGCCTGACGGCAGTCCAACAACGTTCATGAAGGGCAAGCCAGAGGAATAACTTGATTTGAAGCGGGGACCAAGTCTAGGTGGGACGCTAATGTGGGTCTGGGATAAAATCAATGAAGAGTTGATCATAGCAGGATTTGGCGGTATATATGCCTGAGCTGGTCCAACACTTTTTTTAATTGAGGGGCATGCCCCCGATTTCATTTCATTGCATGAAAGGAAACCAATAAAATAGAGTGAGTAGTCTTAGATTCCATCCAGCCCCAGATGTCCTACCATGACAACTAGGCATCAGCAACTAGACAACCAAGAGAATAAAGCTTGAAACTAAAATAACTCCACACTTATCATAAATGCACACCCAGGTGAGAGGTAACCACGCAGGGCTCCTCTCCCCGTTCATCTCCACAGACTCTCCAGGGAGGACAGAAGTTCAACTAACAGTACAGGCATAATTACTTTTCGATGCCAAGACGTTTCACCATGGGTGCCCATCCTCTACTCTTGTTGAAGAACCCGTTTGCAACATCAACCAGCAGTGCTGCGACGGCCTGCAACATCTGTTGCCCTTCTTTTCTCTGTAGACCAGCCCAGTAGGACATCCAATAAGAGATTTGAAAGAACAACATACTAGGGTCATGCGGGTAAACATGATGAAATGTAGCAGCATTTCTGGCTTTCCACAATGTCCAAAACACCGCAGAAACACCCACTGCTATAGTTTGCCTAATATTCTTAGGAAAATTTTCTACCTGGACAGTAAACTCTTCTATCTATCATGTAATGTCATGAATTCCAGCTACATTCCAAACCACACCCCACACAAACTTAGCCAACACACATGTACAGAAAAGATGTTCAACCCTTTCTGGGTAATCACAGAAGCTACAATTTTTATCCTTTCCTTTCCAGTTTCTTTTTGCCAAATTATCTCTAGTTGGGACACTATTCTTAAACATCAATCACAGGAAAACTTTAACTTTCAGCGGTATCCTCGCCTGCCACAGTTTCCTATGAGGCCAGGCAGCCTGATATGTTTTTAAAGCAAGGTACAAAGATCTAACAGTGAATCTACCAGATTTAGTAAGTAACCAGCTACATCTATCCTCTTGATCATTTAAAACTACTTTACTGCAAAGATTTTTGAGTTCATACCACATTTCAGCCGTGTCTCCCCACAAAACTCTTCTAAATCTAATCAAACTCATATTATCAGATAAAGCTTTGGCGATAGTGAAATCAGAACTAAAGGTCAGAAGATAAAGCCTAGGGAACTGCACACTAAGAGGTTTGTCTCCTAGCCATACATCATTCCAAAACATAGTCCTCTCCCCATTACCCACCATCTTCCTACAATATTGCAGGAAAATTGGTTTAACCTTCATTAGGCCCTGCCAGAAATGAGAATGACCAGGTTTTTCTTGCTATCTCTAAGGGTATATCTACTTAAGTATTTCTTTCTCACTAAATCTTGCCACACACACCCTACCATTTTCAAGTTTCCAGATCCATTTGCATAGTAAGCAGATGTTCATAATGTCAAGATCTAAGACGCCTAAACCCCCCATCTCTTTAGGTCTGCAAACATCCTCCCATTTCACTAGATGGTACTTTTTAACCCCCCTCCTCCTCTTGTCATAACATTATTTTCATAAAAAAGTTCATCTTCTTACTAGGGCCTTTGGTAGCTCAAACAGAGAAATCATATACAAAGGAATATTTCTTAAACTAGAGGTAATTAAAATCAATCTCCCCCCATATGATATGTTCCTCCCTTTCCATACACTTAGCTTCTTCTCCATTTTCTCCTCAGCCCAATTCCAGTCACTATTGCATAATCTAATTGCATTAATAGGGATACCTAAATGTCTAAAAGGAAGTTTTCCTATAGCACAAGTAAATATTGTAGAGTAATGTTCATGTTTGTCCTTTGCTTCACCAAAACAAAAAAGCCTCACTCTTGTGAAAATTAACTTTAAGGCCAGACAATTGTTCAAATAAACAAAGAATTAATTTCAAGTTTCTAGCACTTTCCAGATTGTGTCTAAACATGAGAATGGTGTCATCAGTGTATTGTAACATATTAATGCCATTTGGAATTAAATCTTGTGCTAATCCTTGGATAAGGTCCATATTTTGTGCCTTAGCTAAAAGCAAATTAAGTAGGTCGATGGCAATATTAAAAAGAATGGGGGGAAAGGATCTCCTCCTTTTTTTCGTCTCAAAAAAGGACCAATTTGATCATTAACCCTGACTGCTACTTTACCCCTCTCTGCTGGCGCTTGACCCAACCAATAAATCTAGGTGAAAAGCCTTTTTCTGCATGACAAAATACAAAAAACTCCCAGTTAATCTTGTCATAAACCTTCTCAAAATCTACTTTAAACAGAACAACACTCTCTTTTTTCCTATGAACTTCGTGCAACACAATAACCCCATCTAGTATATACCTCCCTCTAATAAAAGTTGTTTGCACAGGAGCTATTATCTTATCAGCTACAGTAACAACTCTATTATTTAGAACTTTTGTGAAAATCTTGAAAATTACATTCAACAAACAGATTGGTGATAACCCACAAGTATAGGGGGTCGCAACAGTTTTTGAGGGTAGAGTATTCAACCCAAATTTATTGATTTGACCCAAGGGGAGCCAAAGAATATTCTCAAGTATTAGCAGCTGAGTTGTCAATTCAATCGCACCTGGAAACTTAATATCTGCAGCAAGGTATTTAGTAGCAAAGTAATATGATAATAGTGGTAACGGTAGAAAAAGTAATATTTTTGGTTTTATAGTAATTGTAACAGTACCAACAGAAAAGTAAATAAGCGAAGAACAACATAGGAAAAGCTCGTAGGCATTGGATCGGTGATGGAGAATTATGTCGGATGCGATCAATGATGCAACAGTTATAACATAGGGTGACACAGAACTAGCTCCAGTTCATCAATATAATGTAGGCATGTATTCCGAATATAGTCATATGTGCTTATGGAAAAGAACTTGCATGACATCTTTTGTCCTACCCTCCCGTGGCAGCGGGGTCCTATTGGAAACTAAGGGATATTAAGGCCTCCTTTTAATAGAGTACCGGACCAAAGCATTAACTTATAGTGAATACATGAACTCCTCAAACTATGGTCATCGCTGGTAAGTATCCAGATTATTGTCACTTCGGGGTTAACGGATCATAACACATAATACGTTGATGTCTACTACACAACCTTCTTCTTGTAGACGTTGTTGGGCCTCCAAGTGCAGAGGTTTGTAGGACAGTAGCAAATTTCCCTAAAGTGGATGACCTAAGAATTATCAATCCGTAGGAGGCGTAGGATGAAGATGGTCTCTCTCAAACAACCCTGCGACCAAATAACAAATAGTCTCTTGTGTCCCCAACACACCCAATACAATGGTAAATTGTATAGGTGCACCAGTTCGGCGAAGAGATGGTGATACAAGTGGTATATGGATAGTAGATAATAGTTTTTGTAATCTGAAAATATAAAAACAGCAAGGTAACGAATGATAAAAGTGAGCGTAAACGGTATTGCAATGTGTTGAAACAAGGCCTAGGGTTCATACTTTCACTAGTGCAAGTTCCCTCAACAATAATAACATAATTGGATCATATAACTATCCCTCAACATGCAACAAAGAGTCACTCCAAAGTTACTAATAGCGGAGAACAAACGAAGAGATTATGGTAGGGTACGAAACCACCTCAAAGTTATTCTTTCCAATCAATCCGTTGGGCTATTCCTATAAGTGTCACAAACAGCCCTAGAGTTCATACTAGAATAACACCTTAAGACACAAATCAACCAAAACCCTAATGTCACCTAGATACTCCAATGTCACCTCAAGTATCCGTGGTATGATTATATGATATGCATCACACAATCTCAGATTCATCTATTCAACCAACACATAGAACCTCAAAGAGTGCCCCAAAGTTTCTACCGGAGAATCACAACGAAAACGTGTGCCAACCCCTATCCGTAGGTTCATGGGCGGAACCCGCAAGTTTATCACCAAAACATACATCAAGTGAATCACGTGATATCCCATTGTCACCACAGATACGCACGGCAAGACATACATCAAGTGTTCTCAAATCTTTAAAGACTCAATCCGATAAGATAACTTCGAAGGGAAAACTCAATCCATTACAAGAGAGTAGAGGGGGAGAAGAAACATAATATCCAACTATAATAGCAAAGCTCGCGATACATCAAGATCGTGCCAAATCAAGAACACAAGAGAGAGAGAGAGAGAGAGAGAGAGAGAGATCAAACACATAGCTACTGGTACATACCCTCAGCCCCGAGGGTGGACCACTCCCTCCTCATGATGGAGAGCACCGGGATGATGAAGATGGCCACCGGAGAGGGATTGCCCCCTCCGGTAGGGTGCTGGAATGGGTCTAGATTGGTTTTCGGTGGCTACGGAGGCTTCTGGCGGCGGAACTCCCGATCTATTGTGCTCCCCGATAGTTTTAGGTATATGGATATATATAGGCAGAAGAAATACATCAGGGGAGCCACAAGGGGCCCACAAGGGTGGAGGGCGCGCCCAGGGGGGTGGGCGTGCCCCCCTACCTCGTGGCTTCCTCGTTGATCCCCTGACGTGCACTCCAAGTCTCCTGTATTGCTTTCTTTCCAAAAATAACTTTTCCAAAGGTTTCATTCCGTTTGGACTCCATTTGATATTCCTTTTCTTCGAAACCCTAAAACAACGAAAAACAGAAACTAGCACTGGGCTCTAGGTTAATAGGTTAGTCCCAAAAATCATATAAAATAGCATATAAATGCATATAAAACATCCAAGGTTGATAATATAATAGCATGGAACAATCAAAAATTATAGATACGTTGGAGACGTATCAGCATCCCCAAGCTTAATTCATGCTCGTCCTTGAGTAGATAAATGATAAAAACAGAATTTTTGATGTGGAATGCTACCTAACATATTTATCCATGTAGTTCTCTTTATTGTGGCAAGAATATTCAGATCCATAAGATTCAAGACAAAAGTTTAATATTGACATAAAAATAATAATACTTCAAGCATACTGCTACGTCTTGAGCTTGCATTGCTTTTCCCCGAAGATGAAGGGATGATGCAGCAGAGTAGCGTAAGTATTTCCCTCAGTTTTTGAGAACCAAGGTATCAATCCAGTAGGAGCCCACGCTCAAGTCCCTCGTACCTGCACAAAGCGATAGCTACTCGCAACCAACGCGATTAGGGGTTATCAAGCCCTTCACGGTCACTTACGAGAGTGAGATCTGATAGATACAATGTTTTTGGTATTTTTGGTATAAAGATGCAAAGTAAAAAGTAAAGGCAAAGTAAAAAAGAAAAGCAAGATTAAAGTAATAGAGATTGATATGATGAGAATAGACCCAGGGGCCATAGGTTTCACTAGTGGCTTCTCTCAAGAGCATAAGTATTCTACGGTGGGTGAACAAATTACTGTTGAGCAATTGACAGAATTGAGCATAGTTATGAGAATATCTAGGCATGATCATGTATATAGGCATCACGTCCGTGACAAGTAGATCGAAACGATTTTGCATCTACTACTATTACTCCCCACTCATCGACCGCTATCCAGCATGCATCTAGAGTATTAAGTTAAAAATAGAGTAACGCCTTAAGCAAGATGACATGATGTAGAGAGATAAATTAATGCAATATGAAATAAACCCCATCTTGTTATCCTCCAGGGCAACGATACAATACGTGCCTTGCTGCCCCTTCTGTCACTAGGTAAGGACACCGCAAGATTGAACCCAAAGCTAAGCACTTCTCCCATGGCAAGAACTACCAGTCTAGTTGGCCAAACCAAATGGGTAATTCGAAGAGACTTGCAAAGATAACCAATCATACATAAAAGAATTCAGAGAAGATTCAAATATTATTCATAGATAGACTTGATCATAAACCCACAATTCATCGGTCTCAATAAACACACCGCAAAAAGAAGATTACATCGAATTGATCTCCACAAGAGAGGGGGAGAACTTTGTATTGAGATTCAAAGAGAGAGAAGAAGCCATCTAGCTACTAACTATGGACTTGAAGGTCTGAGGTAAACTACTCACACTTCATCGGAGAGGCTATGATGATGTAGAAGCCCTCCGTGATGACGGCCCTCTTCCGACGGAGCTCCGGAACAGGCCCCAAGATGGGATCTCGTGGATACAGAAAGTTGCAGCGGTGGAATTAGGTTGTTGGCTCCTCTTCTGATCGTTTGGGGGTACGTGTGTATATATAGGAGGAAGAAGTATGCCGGAGGAGCAACGAGGGGCCCACGAGGCATGGGGCGCGCCCTAGGGGGGCACCCCCCACCCTCGTGACCCCCTCTTTTGTTCCTTGGAGCAGGGTCCAAGTCTCCTGGATCACGTTCGGTGAGAAAATCACGTTCCCAAAGATTTTATTCCATTTGGACTCCGTTTGATATTCTGTTTATCCGAAACACTGAAATAGGCAAAAAAACAGCAATTCTGGGCTGGGCCTCCGGTTAATAGGTTAGTCCCAAAAATAATATAAAAGTGGAAAATAAAGCCTAATATAGTCCAAAACAGTAGATAATATAGCATGGAGCAATCAAAAATTATAGATACGTTGGAGACGTATCAGGCATCCCCAAGCTTAATTCCTGCTCGTCCTCGAGTAGGTAAATGATAAAAAGAGAATTTTTGATGCGGAGTGCTACTTGGCATAATTTCAATACAAATCCTTTTAATTGTGGTATGAATATTCAGATTAGAAAGATTCAAGACAAAAGTTTATATTGATATAAATAATAATAATAATAATAATAATAATAATAATAATAATAATAATAATAATAATAATAATAATACTTCAAGCATACTAATAAAGCAATTATGTCTTCTCAAAATAACATGGCCAAAGAAAGTTATCCCTACAAAATCATATAGTCTGGCTATGCTCCATCTTCACCACACAAAGTATTTAAATCATGCACAACCCCGACGACAAGCCAAGCAATTGTTTCATACTCTAACTTTTTCAATCTTCATGGTGGTTGTGGAGAAGACAAAAAGGAGAAGATGGTCTCACATCAACTAGGCATATCTGTGACGCCCGGGTGATTACGCTACAGTAATCCCGCGTTAATGAGGACACGTCACCTCGGTTACTGCGAATATTCTCGCGTCGGTTCGAAACTTTCAAATTCAAAATTTAAATATTGTCAAACATCAAACATTTCCACACATCAAAACAAAATGTTCGGTTAGTTCCAAATATTACATAGGTAATTATAATAAAGAAAACACAAATTTATAAAATACTTATATGCCATAAGTTGAATTAAAACAGTAAAAGAGAATAAATAAAAGGAAAAGGAACAAAACAGGAAACAAAAAAAAGAGGGAGGAACAAGAGAGAAGCCCCCCCCCCCACTGGGCTTCGGCCCAGCAGGCCGGCCCAGCCGCCCCACGACCCAGCCGGGCCTCCCTTATCCATCCACCCACCGCAGGGAGACCCCCACCCCCGAAACCCTATCCCCTCCTCGCCCCATCGCCTCTCCCTCCCCCGATCTGGATCGGGGGGAATCACGCCGCCCAACTCCGCCTCGCCCTCGCCGCACGGCACCGTCGCCGGGGCCACCACGCCGGACCCGCCTCCACCCCGCGGCGGCCATCCCCGTCGCTCCGCATGAAAACCCCCCACTCTCCCCCACTCCCTCCCGTCGTCCTGGATCGGGGTCCCGATCCCCTCGCGCCCTCCCCCCCCCCACCCACCGCTCGTCGCCGCCGCTTGGAACGCCACCGCCGCGGCCTGCCTCGACGACGGCCGCCTCGCCAGCGAGCCCGCTGCCTGAGGTCCCCGTGGACGCCGTCATCGCCACGCGTGCCTCGGCCTCATCCTCGCCCCGGGCCGAGGCCGCCGTTCCAGCGCCGCGCCCTCGACCTCGTCGCCCGCCGCCCTCGTCGCCGGCGACCCGGGCGCCGCCCCTTCCTCGTCCACCTCCACGAGCCCCGCGTCCCCGTCCCTACGCCCGATGTGAGCCCGCCGCCGTGCTCGCCTCCGCCCCTCTCCTCTCCCCCTTCTGCTCCATGCCGTAGGACGCCCCCCCCCCCACCGCGCCGGAGCTCGCTCCGCCGTGGCCTCCTCCTGCCACTACCCCCCTACCGCCGGCCCCAGCCCGCAGTGCCCGCTCGGGCAGTGCCGTTCCGTTCAGGCGCTCGGCGCCCTCCTCTCTGCTCGCCGGCGTTCCTCCCGAACCCCCCCCCCCTCGCTGGCTGCCGCTTACCCCGCGTCCGGCGAGTGGATCTGGCCGCCGGCGCCGGTGTGCCCCGTGCTGCCCAGCGCCCTCTCGGGCTCGAGCCCATTCGGGCGCCCGCGGCCACGCCCGCTAGCGCCCCGCCCGGTTGGCCCCCTGTGCCTATGACAGGAGGGCCCTACACCACAGGAATGATTAAAAAATAAATAAATAAATAAATAAATAATAATTAATTAATTAAGTAATTACTTAAGTTAATTAATTCGGGTTAATTAATTCAATTAACTAATCAAGTTATAGTTAAGTTAACCTAATCCTAATTAACTTAATTAGAGGATGACAGGTGGGTCCCCCTGGACCCACATGTCAGGTTGACTTGGTCAACAGTCAACGTTGACTGCTGATGTCAGCATGACATCATGCTGATGTCATTAATCTGTTTTTCGAATTAATTTAAATATTTAATTAAATTCCAGAAATTAATAAATACTTTAGAAAATCATATCTTTTAATCCGTAACTCGGATTAAAATAATTTCAACATGAAAGTTGCTCAGAACGACGAGACGAATCCGGATACGCAGTCCGTTCGTCCGCCACACACCCCTAACCTATCGAACCTGCAAACTTTCCTCTCCGGTTCAACTGTCTGACAGACGTCCGGAACCGGGAAGACTTTCCCGGATGTTTCCCCCTTCGCCAGTATCGCCTAGCGCTGCGTTAGAACACGTCTAGCTCTGTCTGTTGTCCTGTCATGCACTTGCCTGCTATGTATTTACTGTACTTCCCCCTCTTCTCTCCGATAGACCTCGAGACCGATGCTGATGTCCCTGTGATCGACTACGTCACCGACGACCCCTCTCTCTTGCCAGAGCAACCAGGCAAGCCCCCCCTTTGATCACCAGATATCGCCTACTCTTCTCTATACTGCTTGCATTAGAGTAGTGTAGCATGTTACTGCTTTCTGTTAATCCTATTCTGATGCATAGCCTGTCATTGCTGCTACAGTCATTGATACCTTACCCGCAATCCTAAATGCTTAGTATAGGATGCTAGTGTTCCATCAGTGACCCTACACTCTTGTCCGTCTGCCATGCTATACTACTGGGCTGTGATCACTTCGGGAGGTGATCACGGGCATATACTTTATACTTTACACTGTTACATTACTGGTGATACTGATTTGGAGATGGGGGCTGAAGGGCAGGTGGCTCCATCCAGGTAGTGGTGGGCCTGAGTTCCCGACGGCCCCCGACTGTTACTTTGTGGCGGAGCGACAGGGCAGGTTGAGACCACCTAGGAGACAGGTGGGCCTGGCCCTGTTCGGCGTTCGCGGATACTTAACACGCTTAACGAGATCTTGGTATTTGATCTGAGTCGGCTACGAGCCTATACGCACTAACCATCTACGTGGGAGTAGTTATGGGTATCCCGACGTCGTGGTATCAGCCGAAGCACTTCAGACGTCAGCGACGGAGCGGCGCGCGCCGAATTGGACTGGAACGCCACTAGGCTAGGTCTGCTTTCGGCCGCGTACGCAACGTGCAGGTGTGCTATGGGCGATGGGCCCAGACCCCTGTGCGCTTAGGTTTAGACCGGCGTGCTGGCCTCTCTGTTTGCCTAGGTGGGGCTGCGACGTGTTGATCTTCCGAGGCCGGGCATGACCCAGGAAAGTGTGTCCGGCCAAATGGGATCGAGCGTGTTGGGCTATGTGGTGCACCCCTGCAGGGAAGTTAATCTATTCGAATAGCCGTGATCTTCGGTAACAGGACGACTTGGAGTTGTACCTTGACCTTATGACAACTAGAACCGGATACTTAATAAAACACACCCTTCCAAGTTCCACAGACAACCCGGTGATCGCTTTTCCGCAGGGCGACGAGGAGAGGATCGCCGGGTAGGATTATGCTATGCGATGCTACTGGAGATGCTGCTTGGAGATGCTACTTGGAGATGCTACTTGGAGGACTACAATCTACTCTCTTCTATATGCTGCAAGACGGAGGCTACCAGAAGCGTAGTCTTCGACAGGATTAGCTATCCCCCTCTTATTCTGGCATTCTGCAGTTCAGTCCACCGATATGGCCTCCTTACACATATACCCATGCATATGTAGTGTAGCTCCTTGCTTGCGAGTACTTTGGATGAGTACTCACGGTTGCTTTTCTCCCTCTTTTCCCCTTTCCCTTCTACCTGGTTGTCGCAACCAGATGCTGGAGTCCAGGAGCCAGACGCCACCGTCGACGACGACCCCTACTACACCGGAGGTGCCTACTACTACGTGCTGCCCGCTGATGACGACCAGGAGTGACCTAGGAGGATCCCAGGCAGGAGGCCTGCTCCTCTTTCGATCTGTATCCCAGTTTGTGCTAGCCATCTTATGGCACCCTGTTTAACTTATGTCTGTACTCAGATATTGTTGCTTCCGCTGACTCGTCTATGATCGAGCACTTGTATTCGAGCCCTCGAGGCCCCTGGCTTGTATTATGATGCTTGTATGACTTATTTTATTTGTAGAGTTGTGTTGTGATATCTTCCCGTGAGTCCCTGATCTTGATCGTACACATTTGCGTGCATGATTAGTGTACGATTAAATCGGGGGCGTCACAAGTTGGTATCAGAGCCAACTGCCTGTAGGAATCCCCCTTCCAACTCCTTGGCCGAAGTCGAGTCTAGACTTTACAAAACTTTTACTAACTTGGCTGTGTGCCTTACGGGCCCACGTCGCCATCGGGTGGTACTAGGATCTTTTACTCCTCGACCTTTACTCTGGGACTCTGAACTCTCTTCTACTCGGGTTAAACGATTATTACTTAAATCTGACTTTAGGTTCTCGAAAATACTTTCTCTCGGAGAGCCCCTTCAGTCCAGGTGATCGCCGGCTGCACCAGAAGATTTCGAAGTTACTCGCCGAAAACTCTTTTGAGACTTTGTGCCCGTCGCTTTTGCAATTCCTTACCATTGAAATATCCCTATGGATAAATACATACACTTGACGTTCTTACTTTATTCCCAGTTGATCTTGTTATTACAAGATACCCGAAATTCTCTCTATTGATCCCGAGAATATCTTGTGCCTACTGTCTTGCAATTCCTTGTCACCTAAATACCCCTATGGATATTCTTGCACTTGTCGAGTATCCGCTTATCCCCAGTTGTTCATGTGTTACACCAAAAGTCTTCGAAATACCATTCGATCTTCCGAGAATCCTCTGGAGCCTTTGGCTCTTGAAATTCTTGCTTGCTTGCATTATGGTTAATCCCATAAGTCTCGTAGTCATATTGACATTCCTTGTCATTATCATTTTGAGTCTGTTGACTCAATATGTTTGCGAATACCCGCAATCATCATTGATCCTTATAAATTACCTTTCCGGCTGAGCTGCCATTCTTTTAACTGGAATTGGTTCTCGACCAATCCAAGTGTCGTTGATTGTACCCTAAGGCTATTCAACTTATCCATCCCTAATCAGAGCATTGCTTCTGACCCCTTGATTTGGGAATCGTAATTCATTTGCATTTGACAATTGAGTTAGTCAGTTGTTTCTATATTTTGATCTCCTTGCATCCTTCTTCCTCTAGATGAGAACTGATGCTCACGTCAGATCCCTTGTGGATCACCAGATCCTTTGTTGGATTTTATCTGACAACGCCTTTCATATTCAATAACCTTGTGAGCCTTTTCCTCTGATACATAAGGCCTTTGGTAAATTGTATCCTCTGCTTTCTCAATCATGCTCTGCCTTCGAACTTGAGTTAATTATTCCTAAAGATTCTGGTATATGATTCCAAGGAGCCCCTATGGGTAGAACATATGCCTTCACTAAACCGTGTGAACCGAAAGTTTTCACGAATCATACTCTTCTGGTGCCTCGCCAGATAAAATTTTCAACACTGCAACTTCATCGAACGTGAGAAGTGAATGGAAGGTTATACATTGAAGAAGTGGGAGTCGACCTTGAACTTGTGTTCATGCCCATGGACACGATGTAGATCTTATCATTAAAGCTTCTATTAAATTAATTATTCCTTTGGTATAAGTTCATCTTATATCTAGGATCTGGCCTTTTGCAATCGTGGTTCCGACCATGATTGTTCTTCTTTGATCTCATTTCTCGGACAAGTTAAAACAATTGTCTTCTATGGATCAGTACACCGGTCCAACCTTTACTTTGATCTTGTGTCGAGTATTAACCCCCTGGTATCTCGAGATTATCATGGTACTGCTTAACTTCTTATGAGTTCTTCATCAAGTGCTACCTTACCACTGATTCCAATTTTTCACGGGCTCTGAGTTATTAAACACTCAAAGACACCGATAACTGAACCGAGTCCGCTCTACGGTTCAACAACTCTTCAGTAAGCTTCTATAAGTACGAGTTTGTACCCGATCACGCCATTCCTAGCCTGTTTGGCTATATCATTGTCGTGACGATTCTAACGGTGCTACCTGGTCCTTATTCTCGGAGCACCAATTTTCGACGATGAACTAACCTTACGTCGATTTTCCTCGTCATATCCTTTCACCTTAACCAACAAGCTTGAGTTCGAGTTTGTGTCGTACCCTTGGTTCCTATAACCTTTCACTTCATCATTACTTTGACTTGATGTCGTCGCCGATCGATTACATCTTCATGAACTCTCGCGACAAAGGTTTCGAGATCGTCAACATTCTGAGCTCATCCAGGATATCAATTGGATTCATGATGAGAAATACCATCCTTGCCTCGATGAATTGTATTATCATCGACCACTTTATTGCCTTCCCACCAACACAAGCTTGTTCATGTTTGTGTTATACCTTGAGTTCCTTGCTGTCCAGCAATTGATCTTCCTTACCTCGGAAGTATTACCATCTCTTTTTGTCAAGAATGTGGTGAGAATTTCACCACCTCTTAATAATTCTTGATATCATAATACTTCTTGCCATCTTCGTTCATTCCTTGGTCCTCGTATTGTTTTCAACCGGAATACCGACATTGGAGCTATGACGTGTGAATTCTAAACTCCTAGCAACCCTATTGCTTTGAAGTGAATGGGCGATAGTTCATTCTAAGTCCTTCGTTAATTGAATCACCATTCTGACATTGGTCGTGCAACCCAACCCATATTTCGGGCGCACATTTCAACCAATGTTTATTTGTGTATGTTTTCCTCGAGCATACTTCCTTATATCATTTGATTTGGCAAATGATATTTCCTTGTTCACATAATTGTGGAAATCGATCCTTTGGAAATCTCGATGATTTGTTGCTGAGCCTATCAGCCACCTCTCATCCTCTCCTTGGTTTACTGATGAACTCTTGTTTCAGAGCTCACTTCCATAGATCATTTCTGAGAACCTCACAATGTCATCTCATCAAATTGTGTTGCACCCTTTTCTTCTCAGGCATCCTGAGTCTGAAGGTATCCTGACACCAATCAAATCTGAATCTCGGTCAGATATGATGGTTGGGACATATTTCCAAGAGTTATAAACGTTGGTCTTTATATGACCCGGTGAGGCGGTGTCATACCTAGCCCACCTGGCCGGAGGCCCTATTGTTATAGTTCCCTTTTAGCAATGTTATCCATTCTTCCATGAGTTAACTGTAAGACTTATTCCATAAGTTGTCCTGATGGGTCCTTTGTGTATCCAAGGTCTGACCTTGCTTGAAGGCCATGTCAATGCTATCTCGAAGCATGTCAATGGTACTCCGATTTTCAACAGGAACATTTGAAGCACGATGCTAAATTTTGTTTATCATTTATCCTAACACCGTTGTATGGGTAATATCATGAGATTCCTCCCCCCTTACCTAAATGGTTGTCTACTTTATATCCTGTCATGGATATCTTGCTCTGCTTGTCCTTGGGAAGGATATACCCCTGAATTATGTGTTTTAACACATTTTCCTTTCCATTGTTCTGTTTAATCTGATATTCATATTTTCCTTTCCATTGTTGTGTTTGACATTCTTGTGACCTATATAATCTAAGCAGTGATAATCCCCTGCTTAGGTAAGCACCTCGTTGTACCACTCTGTAAGTAAGACCCTATTACTATTTGTTGATGACATTCCGGTAACCACCGATGGACGAGAACCTTGCCTATTGGTCCGCCTCGTTCAACGAGCGGGAAAATGGTTCTCTTCGTCCCTCGCCCTTGGTACCTATGCTGTTGCCGGCATGACCCTCAGACTCTCCTCTGACATGCCTAGCTAACATGATCGAGCAGATGTCACCAACCTTTCTACTTTTAACCACATGGTGGGCCCATAACCCACAGTTTCACAGGATCGAAACCTGACTCTCCTGTACCCCCCCTGTCCCCAAAGTTATTCCTCCCGCGTGGACTCGTATGTAATTCACGGGCCACCGTCATAGTGATCTATTCTGGTATCAGACGCGATACTTAATCTCGCTACTCTGAACCCCCTTCTCACCCGCTTGAAGCCTATTATGGTACCTTCATACCTTACTCTCGAGGTATTTCATATGTTCAACTCGAGAGATAATCTGATACTAATTCATGGGTTAACCCCAGATTGTTTCCCTTAAAAGCATTATGTCGTAGTGAGCTGCTCCTTATCTTTTGTAAGTACGATGGAGTTCCCGAAGAAATGATGACCAGTTTATCATGATGCATCGGAATAAAGGATTGAAGACATCAACGAGAAGGCTTAACTTCTTCGAGAAGATCCGTTAGGTTTTCGTAACCAGACCTTTCCCTCTTACTCCCCTCTTAAATCTCGGGACGAGATTTCTTGTAGTGGAGGAGAATTGTGACGCCCGGGTGATTACGCTACAGTAATCCCGCGTTAATGAGGACACGTCACCTCGGTTACTGCGAATATTCTCGCGTCGGTTCGAAACTTTCAAATTCAAAATTTAAATATTGTCAAACATCAAACATTTCCACACATCAAAACAAAATGTTCGGTTAGTGCCAAATATTACATAGGTAATTATAATAAAGAAAACACAAATTTATAAAATACTTATATGCCATAAGTTGAATTAAAACAGTAAAAGAGAATAAATAAAAGGAAAAGGAACAAAACAGGAAACAAAAAAAAAGAGGGAGGAACAAGAGAGAAGCCCCCCCCCACTGGGCTTCGGCCCAGCAGGCCGGCCCAGCCGCCCCACGGCCCAGCCGGGCCTCCCTTATCCATCCACCCACCGCAGGGAGACCCCCACCCCCGAAACCCTATCCCCTCCTCGCCCCATCGCCTCTCCCTCCCCCGATCTGGATCGGGGGGAATCACGCCGCCCAACTCCGCCTCGCCCTCGCCGCACGGCACCGTCGCCGGGGCCACCACGCCGGACCCGCCTCCACCCCGCGGCGGCCATCCCCGTCGCTCCGCATGAAAACCCCCCACTCTCCCCCACTCCCTCCCGTCGTCCTGGATCGGGGTCCCGATCCCCTCGCGCCCTCCCCCCCCCCACCCACCGCTCGTCGCCGCCGCTTGGAACGCCACCGCCGCGGCCTGCCTCGACGACGGCCGCCTCGCCAGCGAGCCCGCTGCCTGAGGTCCCCGTGGACGCCGTCATCGCCACGCGTGCCTCGGCCTCATCCTCGCCCCGGGCCGAGGCCGCCGTTCCAGCGCCGCGCCCTCGACCTCGTCGCCCGCCGCCCTCGTCGCCGGCGACCCGGGCGCCGCCCCTTCCTCGTCCACCTCCACGAGCCCCGCGTCCCCGTCCCTACGCCCGATGTGAGCCCGCCGCCGTGCTCGCCTCCGCCCCTCTCCTCTCCCCCTTCTGCTCCATGCCGTAGGACGCCCCCCCCCCACCGCGCCGGAGCTCGCTCCGCCGTGGCCTCCTCCTGCCACTACCCCCCTACCGCCGGCCCCAGCCCGCAGTGCCCGCTCGGGCAGTGCCGTTCCGTTCAGGCGCTCGGCGCCCTCCTCTCTGCTCGCCGGCGTTCCTCCCGAACCCCCCCCCCTCGCTGGCTGCCGCTTACCCCGCGTCCGGCGAGTGGATCTGGCCGCCGGCGCCGGTGTGCCCCGTGCTGCCCAGCGCCCTCTCGGGCTCGAGCCCATTCGGGCGCCCGCGGCCACGCCCGCTAGCGCCCCGCCCGGTTGGCCCCCTGTGCCTATGACAGGAGGGCCCTACACCACAGGAATGATTAAAAAAATAAATAAATAAATAAATAAATAATAATTAATTAATTAAGTAATTACTTAAGTTAATTAATTCGGGTTAATTAATTCAATTAACTAATCAAGTTATAGTTAAGTTAACCTAATCCTAATTAACTTAATTAGAGGATGACAGGTGGGTCCCCCTGGACCCACATGTCAGGTTGACTTGGTCAACAGTCAACGTTGACTGCTGATGTCAGCATGACATCATGCTGATGTCATTAATCTGTTTTTCGAATTAATTTAAATATTTAATTAAATTCCAGAAATTAATAAATACTTTAGAAAATCATATCTTTTAATCCGTAACTCGGATTAAAATAATTTCAACATGAAAGTTGCTCAGAACGACGAGACGAATCCGGATACGCAGTCCGTTCGTCCGCCACACACCCCTAACCTATCGAACCTGCAAACTTTCCTCTCCGGTTCAACTGTCTGACAGACGTCCGGAACCGGGAAGACTTTCCCGGATGTTTCCCCCTTCGCCAGTATCGCCTAGCGCTGCGTTAGAACACGTCTAGCTCTGTCTGTTGTCCTGTCATGCACTTGCCTGCTATGTATTTACTGTACTTCCCCCTCTTCTCTCCGATAGACCTCGAGACCGATGCTGATGTCCCTGTGATCGACTACGTCACCGACGACCCCTCTCTCTTGCCAGAGCAACCAGGCAAGCCCCCCTTTGATCACCAGATATCGCCTACTCTTCTCTATACTGCTTGCATTAGAGTAGTGTAGCATGTTACTGCTTTCTGTTAATCCTATTCTGATGCATAGCCTGTCATTGCTGCTACAGTCATTGATACCTTACCCGCAATCCTAAATGCTTAGTATAGGATGCTAGTGTTCCATCAGTGACCCTACACTCTTGTTCGTCTGCCATGCTATACTACTGGGCTGTGATCACTTCGGGAGGTGATCACGGGCATATACTATATACTTTACACTGTTACATTACTGGTGATACTGTTTGGAGATGGGGGCTGAAGGGGCAGGTGGCTCCATCCAGGTAGTGGTGGGCCTGAGTTCCCGACGGCCCCCGACTGTTACTTTGTGGCGGAGCGACAGGGCAGGTTGAGACCACCTAGGAGACAGGTGGGCCTGGCCCTGTTCGGCGTTCGCGGATACTTAACACGCTTAACGAGATCTTGGTATTTGATCTGAGTCTGGCTACGAGCCTATACGCACTAACCATCTACGTGGGAGTAGTTATGGGTATCCCGACGTCGTGGTATCAGCCGAAGCACTTCAGACGTCAGCGACGGAGCGGCGCGCGCCGAATTGGACTGGAACGCCACTAGGCTAGGTCTGCTTTCGGCCGCGTACGCAACGTGCAGGTGTGCTCAGGGCGATGGGCCCAGACCCCTGTGCGCTTAGGTTTAGACCGGCGTGCTGGCCTCTCTGTTTTGCCTAGGTGGGGCTGCGACGTGTTGATCTTCCGAGGCCGGGCATGACCCAGGAAAGTGTGTCCGGCCAAATGGGATCAAGCGTGTTGGGTTATGTGGTGCACCCCTGCAGGGAAGTTAATCTATTCGAATAGCCGTGATCTTCGGTAACAGGACGACTTGGAGTTGTACCTTGACCTTATGACAACTAGAACCGGATACTTAATAAAACACACCCTTCCAAGTTCCACAGACAACCCGGTGATCGCTTTTCCGCAGGGCGACGAGGAGAGGATCGCCGGGTAGGATTATGCTATGCGATGCTACTGGAGATGCTGCTTGGAGATGCTACTTGGAGATGCTACTTGGAGGACTACAATCTACTCTCTTCTATATGCTGCAAGACGGAGGCTACCAGAAGCGTAGTCTTCGACAGGATTAGCTATCCCCCTCTTATTCTGGCATTCTGCAGTTCAGTCCACCGATATGGCCTCCTTACACATATACCCATGCATATGTAGTGTAGCTCCTTGCTTGCGAGTACTTTGGATGAGTACTCACGGTTGCTTTTCTCCCTCTTTTCCCCTTTCCCTTCTACCTGGTTGTCGCAACCAGATGCTGGAGTCCAGGAGCCAGACGCCACCGTCGACGACGACCCCTACTACACCGGAGGTGCCTACTACTACGTGCTGCCCGCTGATGACGACCAGGAGTGACCTAGGAGGATCCCAGGCAGGAGGCCTGCTCCTCTTTCGATCTGTATCCCAGTTTGTGCTAGCCATCTTATGGCACCCTGTTTAACTTATGTCTGTACTCAGATATTGTTGCTTCCGCTGACTCGTCTATGATCGAGCACTTGTATTCGAGCCCTCGAGGCCCCTGGCTTGTATTATGATGCTTGTATGACTTATTTTATTTGTAGAGTTGTGTTGTGATATCTTCCCGTGAGTCCCTGATCTTGATCGTACACATTTGCGTGCATGATTATTGTACGGTCAAATCGGGGGCGTCACAATATCAACGGGCTATGGAGATGCCCATCAATAGATATCAATGTGAGTGAGTAGGGATTGCCATGCAACGGATGCACTAGAGTTATAAGTATATGAAAGCTCAAAAAGAAACTAAGTGGGTGTGCATCCAACTTGCTTGCTCATGAAGACCTAGGGCAATTTTTGAGGAAGCCCATCATTGGAATATACAAGCCAAGTTCTATAATGAAAAATTCCCACTAGTATATGAAAGTGATAACATGAGAGACTCTCTACTATGAAGATCATGGTGCTACTTTGAAGCACAAGTGTGGTAAAAGGATAGTAACATTGTCCCTTCTCTCTTTTTCTCTCATCATTTTTTTATTTTTTTTATTTGGGCCTTTTCTCTTCTTCTTTTTATGGACTCTTTTTTTATTTGGGCTTCTTTGGCCTCTTTTTTTATTTTATTTTTCGTCTGGAGTCTCATCCCGACTTATGGGGGAATCATAGTCTCCATCATTCTTTCCTCACTGGGACAATGCTCTAATAATGATGATCATCACACTTTTATTTTTCTTATAACTCAACAATTACAACTCGATACTTAGAACAAAATATGACTCTATGTGAATGCATCCGGCGGTGTACCGGGATATGCAATATGACAATGATAAATGTGTCATGAACGGAACGGTGGAAAGTTGCATGGCAATATATCTCGGAACGGCTATGGAAATGCCATAATAGGTAGGTATGGTGGCTGTTTTGAGGAAGGTATATGGTATGTGTATGATACCAGCGAAAGGTGAGCGGTATTAGAGAGGCTAGCAAAGGTGGAAGGGTGAGAGTGCATATAATCCATGGACTCAACATTAGTCATAAAGAACTCATATACTTATTGCAAAAATCTAGAAGTTATCAAAGCAAAGTATTACGCGCATGCTCCTAGGGGGATAGATTGGTAGGAAAAGACCATCGCTCGTCCCCGACCGCCACTCGTAAGGAAGACAATCAATAAATAAATCATGCTCCGACTTCATCACATAACAGTTCACCATACGTGCATGCTACGGGAATCACAAACCTTAACACAAGTATTCTTTAAATTAACAACTACTCAACTAGCATGACTTTAATATTATCACCTCCATATCTCAAAACAATTATCATGCTTCAATCTTTTCTTAGTATTCAACACACTCAAAAGAAAGTTTCACAAATCTTGAATACCAAGCATATTATTATTAAGCAAATTACCATGCTATTAAGAGACTCTCAAAATAATTTAAGTGAAGCATGAGAGATCAATAGTTTCTTTAAAACAAATCCACCACCATGCTCTAAAAGATCTAAGTGAAGCACATAGATCAAAATTATAACGCTCAGAAGATATAAGTGAAGCACATAGAGCAAAACTACTACGCTCAAAAGATATAAGTGAAGCACATAGAGTATTCCATCAAATTTTAATTCATGTATGGCTCTCTCAAAAGGTGTGTACAGCAAGGATGATTGTGGCATACTAAGACATAAAGACACAAATAATACAAGACACTCCAAGCAAAACACATATCATGTTGGTGAATAAAAATATAGTTCCAAGTAAATTACCGATGGAAGTGGACGAAAGAGGGGATGCCTTCCGAGGCATCCCCAAGCTTTGAATTCTTGGTGTCCTTGGATTATCTTGGGAGTGCCATGGGCATCCCCAAGCTTAGGCTCTTGCCACTCCTTGTTCCATGATCCATCAAAAGAATTCACCCAAAACTTGAAAACTTCACAACACAAAACTCAAAATAGAAAACTTGTGAGCTCCGTTAGCGAAAGAAAACAAAAGACCACTTCAAGGTACTGTAATGAACTCATTCCTTATTTATATTGGTGTTAAACCTACTGTATTCAAACTTCTCTATGGATTATAAACTATTTTACTAGCCATAGATTCATCAAAATAAGCAAACAACACACGAAAAACAGAATCTGTCAAAAACAGAACAGTCTGTAGTAATCTGTAGCTAGCGCAAGATCTGGAACCCCAAAAATTTTAAAATAAATTGCTGGACGTGAGGAATTTATCTATTAATCATCTGCAAAAATAATTAACTAAATATCACTCTTCAAATAAAAATGACAGCAGTTCTCGTGAGCACTAAAGTTTCTGTTTTTTACAGCAAGTTCAACAAGACTTTCCCCAAGTCTTCCCAACGGTTCTACTTGGAACAAACACTAATTAAACACAAAAAACACAACCAAAGAAGAGGCTAAATAATTTATTTATTACTAAACAAGATAAAAAGGCAAGGAATAAAAATAAAATTGGGTTGCCTCCCAACAAGCGCTATCATTTAACGCCCCTAGCTAGGCATAAAAGCGAGGATAGATCTAGGTATTGCCATCTTTGGTAGGCAATTCTTCAAGTAGACATATACCATCTTTAGGAATTTCTTTATTTTTATTAATTATCAAACTTTTAGGCACAAGATCGAAAAATTCATTTGTAACAAATGGTTCCTTAATGATAGCAAAAAGATTGGGATTAACACTTATAGATTTAAGATCCGCAGTTTCCTTACTAGATGATTCACCCTTATTTTTAGGAACATACATAAGCTTTGCAATTTTAGTAGGAGGACTTGGAGTATTGTTTACGGAATAAAAAGCGGTTCCCAAATTTGTAATGATACCCTCAAGTTTATCAATTCTCGTAGAATCTAAGTTCATTCTCTCATTAACTATGGGTTCTTTTTCCTTAATATTTTTCAAAGTCATTCCTACCTTAGATCCATATTGAGTATTGTGGATCTTTTTATCTAGATTTTCAATTGATTCAACAGTAGCAACTTTATTTTCGATAATTTCAAGTCTTTGCATAACATGCTCCAAAGTTAACGTGGTTCCATTAACCAAAAGAGGTGGTGAGCCAAATAAATTTAGCATAGCATTATAAGAATCAAAAGTATGGCTACCCAAGAAATTCCCTCCGGTAATGGTATCGAGGATATATCTATACCAAGGATTAACACCTACATAAAAATTGCGGAGAAGAACTAAGGTAGATTGCTTCCTGGTAGATCTATCTTGAGCATTGCAAATTCTATACCAAGCATCTTTTAGATTTTCTCCCTCCCTTTGTTTAAAATTTAGAACTTCACTCTCGGGAGACAACGGAGAAGATATGATACTAGTCATGACGGCAAGCAAACAAGAGCGAACGGGCAAAAGAGGCAAATAGAGAGGGAGGATAGGGAGAGAGAGAGAGAGGGCGAATAAAACGGCAAGGGTGAATTGGGGGAGAGGAAAACGAGAGGCAAATGGCAAATAATGTAATGCGAGAGATAGGGATTGTGATGGGTACTTGGTATGTTGACTTTTTGCGTAGACTCCCCAGCAACGACGCCAGAAATCCTTCTAGCTACATCTTGAGCTTGCGTTGGTTTTCCCCGAAGAGGAAGGGATGATGCAGCAGAGTAGCGTAAGTATTTCCCTCAGTTTTTGAGAACCAAGGTATCAATCCAGTAGGAGCCCACGCTCAAGTCCCTCGTACCTGCACAAAGCGATAGCTACTCGCAACCAACGCGATTAGGGGTTGTCAAGCCCTTCACGGTCACTTACGAGAGTGAGATCTGATAGATATAATAATTTTGGTATTTTTGGTATAAATATGCAAAGTAAAAAGTAAAGGCAAAGTAAAAAAAGCAAAGCAAGATTAAAGTAATAGAGATTGATATGATGAGAATAGACCCGGGGGGCATAGGTTTCACTAGTGGCTTCTCTCAGAGCATAAGTATTCTACGGTGGGTGAAAAAATTACTATTGAGCAATTGACAGAATTGAGCATAGTTATGAGAATATCTAGGCATGATCATGTATATAGGCATCACATCCGTGATAAGTAGATCAAAACGATTTTGCATCTACTACTATTACTCCACTCATCGACCGCTATCCAGCATGCATCTAGAGTATTAAGTTAAAAACAGAGTAACGCCTTAAGCAAGATGACATGATGTAGAGAGATAAATTCATGCAATATGAAATAAACCCCATCTTGTTATCCTCGATAGCAACGATACAATACGTGCCTTGCTGCCCCTTCTGTCATTGGGTAAGGACACCGCAAGATCGAACCCAAAGCTAAGCACTTCTCCCATGGCAAGAACTACCAATCTAGTTGGCCAAACCAAACGGATAATTCGAAGAGACTTACAAAGATAACGAATCATACATAAAAGAATTCAGAGAAGATTCAAATATTATTCATAGATAGACTTGATCATAAACCCACAATTCATCGGTCTCAACAAACACACCGCAAAAAGAAGATTGTATCGAATAGATCTCCACAAGAGAGGGGGAGAACTTTGTATTGAGATTCAAAGAGAGAGAAGAAGCCATCTAGCTACTAACTATGGACCCGAAGGTCTGAGGTAAACTACTCACACTTCATCGGAGAGGCTATGATGATGTAGAAGCCCTCCGTGATGACGGCCCTCTTCCGGCGGAGCTCCGGAACAGGCCCCAAGATGGGATCTCATGGATACAGAAAGTTGCAGCGGTGGAATTAGGTTTTTGGCTCCTCTTCTGATCGTTTGGGGGTACGTGTGTATATATAGGAGGGAGAAGTACACCGGAGGAGCAACGAGGGGCCCACGAGGCAGGGGGCGCGCCCTAGGGGGGGCGCGCCCCCCACCCTCGTGACCGCCTCTTTTGTTCCTTGGAGCAGGGTCCAAGTCTCCTGGATCACGTTCGGTGAGAAAATCACGTTCCCGAAGATTTTATTCTGTTTGGACTCCGTTTGATATTCCGTTTATCCGAAACAATGAAATAGGCAAAAAAAATAGCAATTCTGGGCTGGGCCTCCGGTTAATAGGTTAGTCCCAAAAATAATATAAAAGTGGAAAATAAAGCCCAATGTAGTCCAAAACAGTAGATAATATAGCATGGAGCAATCAAAAATTATAGATACGTTGGAGACGTATCACATACTAACTAAGCAATTATGTCTTCTCAAAATAACATGGCCAAAGAAGGCTATCCCTACAAAATCATATAGTCTGGCTATGATCCATCTTCACCACACAACATATTTAAATCGTGCACAACTCCGATGACAAGCCAAGCAATTGTTTCATACTTTTGATGTCCTCAAACTTTTTCAATCTTCACAATATATGAGCGTGAGCCATGGATATAGCACTATAGGTGGAATAGAATATGATGATGGGGGTTATGTGGAGAAGACAAAAAGGAGAAAGTCTCACATCAACGAGGCTAATCAATGAGCTATGGAGATGCCCATCGATTGATGTTAATGCAAGGTGTAGGGATTGCCATGCAACGGATGCACTAGAGCTACAAATGTATGAAAGCTCAACAAAAGAAACTAAGTGGGTGTGCATCCAACTTGCTTGCTCACGAAGACCTAGGGTACTTGAGGAGGCCCATTGTTGGAATATACAAGCCAAGTTCTATAATGGAAAATTCCCACTAGTATATGAAAGTGACAAAACAAGAGACTCTCTATCATGAGGATTATGGTGCTACTTTGAAGCACAAGTGTGGCAAAGTATAGTAGCATTGTCCCTTCTCTCTTTTTCTCTCATTTTTTGGGGCCTTTTCTTTTTTTATGGCCTTTCTCTTTTTGGGGGGCCTTCTCTTTTTTATGGACTTTCTATTTTTTTTATTCCTCACTTGGGACAATGCTCTAGAAAATGATGATCATCACACTTCTATTTATTTACAACTCAATGATTACAACTCAATACTAGAACAAAGTATGACTCTATATGAATGCCTCCGGCGGTGTACCGGCATATGCAATGAACCAAGAGTGTTGGGGCCTTCTCTTTTTTTATGGCCTTTCTCTTTTTTGGGGGCCTTCTCTTTTTTATGGACTTTCTAATTTTTTTATTCCTCACTTCGGACAATGCTCTAGAAAATGATGATCATCACACTTCTATTTATTTACAACTCAATGATTACAACTCAATACTAGAACAAAGTATGACTCTATATGAATGCCTCCGGCGGTGTACCGGGATATGCAATGAACCAAGAGTGACATGTATGAAATAATTATGAACGATGGCTTTGCCACAAATACTATGTCACCTACATGATCATGCTAAGCAATATGACAATGATGAACATGTCATGATAAACGGAATGGTGGAAAGTTGCATGGCAATATATCTCGGAATGGCTATGGAAATGTCATAACAGGTAGGTATGGTGGCTGTTTTGAGGAAGATATAAGGAGGTTTATGTGTGAAAGAGCGTATCATATCACGGGGTTTGGATGCACCGGCGAATTTTGCACCAACTCTCAATGTGAGAAAGGGCAATGCACGGTACCGAAGAGGCTAGCAATGATGGAAGGGTGAGAGTGCGTATAATCCATGGACTCAACATTAGTCATAAAGAACTCACATACTTATTGCAAAAATCTACAAGTCATCAAAAACCAAGCACTACGCGCTTGCTCCTAGGGGGATAGATTGGTAGGAGAAGACCATCGCTCGTCCCCGACCGCCACTCATAAGGAGGACAATCAAAGAACACATCATGTTTCAAATTTGTTACATAACGTTTACCATACGTGCATGCTACGGGACTTGCAAACTTCAACACAAGTATTTCTCAAATTCACAACTACTCAACTAGCACAACTTTAATATCACTATCTCCATATCTCAAAACAATCATCAAGAATCAAACTTCTCTTAGTATTCAAAACACTCATAAGAAAGTTTTTACTAATCTTGAATACCTAGCATATTAGGATTAAGAAAATTACCATGCTGTTTAAGACTCTCAAAATAATATAAGTGAAGCATGAGAGTTCATCGATTTCTTCAAAATAAAACCACCATTGTGTTCTAAAAGATATAAGTGAAACACTAGAGCAAACGACAAACTACTCCAAAAAGATATGAGTGAAGATCAATGAGTAGTTAAATAATTATGTAGCTATGTGAAGACTCTCTCACATTTAATAATTTCAGCTATTGATACTTTATTCAAGCAGCAAGCAAGGCAAAAGAAAATAAAATGGCGCTCCAAGCAAAACACATATCATGTGGTAAATAAAAATATAGCTCCAAGTAAAGTTACCGATGAACAAAGACGAAAGAGGGGATGCCTTCCGAGGCATCCCCAAGCTTAGGCTCTTGGTTGTCCTTGAATATTACCTTGGGGTGACTTGGGCATCCCCAAGCTTAGGCTCTTGCCCCTCCTTATTCCATAGTCCATCGAATCTTTACCCAAAACTTGAAAACTTCACAACACAAAACTTAACAGAAAACTCATAAGCTCCGTTAGTATAAGAAAATAAATCACCACTTATTTACTGTTATGACCTCATTCTAAATTCATATTGGTGTAATATCTACTGTATTCCAACTCATCTATGGTTCATACCCTCTGATACTACTCATAGATTCATCAAAATAAGCAAACAACACATAGAAAACAGAATCTGTCAAAAACAGAACAGTCTCTAGTAATCTGTATCAAACGTATACTTATGGAATTCCTAAAATTCTAAAATAAATTGGTGGACCTGAGTAATTTGTCTATTAATCATCTTCAAAAAGAATTAACTAAATATCACTCTCCAGTAAAAAATGGCAGCAATTCTCGTGAGTGCTAAAGTTTGTGCTTTCTTACAGCATGATCGCAAAGACTTTCCCCAAGTCTTCCCAAAGGTTCTACTTGGAACAAGCACTAATAAAAAGCATAAAAGCACATCTAAACAGAGGCTAGATGAATTATTTATTACTAAACAGGAGCAAAAAGCAAGGAACAAAAATAAAGTTGGGTTGCCTCCCAACAAGCGCTATCGTTTAACGCCCCTAGCTAGGCATGATGATTTCAATTATGCTCACATAAAGGATAAGAATTGAAACATAAAGAGAGCATCATGAAGAATATGACTAACACATTTAAGTCTAACCCACTTCCTATGCATAGGGATTTTGTGAGCAAACAACTTATGGTAACAATAATCAACTAGCATAGGAAGGCAAAACAAGCATAGCTTCAAAACTTTAAGCGCGTAGAGAGGAAACTTGATATTATTGCAATTCCTACAAGCATATATTCCTCCCTCATAATAATTTTCAGTAGCATCATGAATGAATTCAACAATATAACTATCACATAAAGCATTCTTTTCATGATGCTTAAGCAGACTTTTTATTACTCTCCACATAAGCAAAATTCGTCTCATTCGGAATAGTGGGAGTGTCATAAGAGACTCGAATACTATAAATTGTTTCCACTTTAAAACAGTAATGTTCCGAAAAGGGGTAATCGTAATCATGACAAGTTTTATAAATATAATCACTACTTTTTATAGCATAAGTATCATCACAATAATCATCATAAGTAGGAGGCATGCTATCATCATTATAAATTTGCATATCAAAACTTGGGAGACTAAAAATATCATCTTCATTAAACATAGCATCCCCAAGCTTGTGGCTTTGCATATCATTAGCATCATGGATATTCAAGGAATTCATACTAACAGCATTGCAATCATGCTCATCATTTAAATATTTAGTGCCAAACATTTTAGTGCATTCTTCTTCTAACACTTTGGCACAATTTTCCTTTCCATCATACTCACAAAAGATATTAAAAAGATGAAGCATATGAGGCAAACTCAATTCCATTTTTTTGTAGTTTTCTTTTATAAACTAAACTAGTGATAAAACAAGAAACAAAAAGATTCGATTGCAAGATCTAAAGATATACCTTCAAGCGCTAACCTCCCCGGCAACGGCGCCAGAAAAGAGCTTGATGTCTACTACACAACCTTCCTCTTGTAGACATTGTTGGGCCTCCAAGTGTAGAGGTTTGTAGGACAGTAGCAAATTTCCCTCAATTGGATGACCTAAGGTTTATCAATCCGTAGGAGGCGTAGGATGAAGATGGTCTCTCTCAAACAACCCTGCAACCAAATAACAAAGAGTCTCTTGTGTCCCCAACACACCCAATACAATGGTAAATTGTATAGGTGCACTAGTTCGGCGAAGAGATGGTGATACAAGTTGTATATGGATAGTATATAATAGTTTTTGTAATCTGAAAATATAAAAACAGCAAGGTAATAACATAATTGGATCATATAACTATCCCTCAAGATGCAACAAAGAGTCACTCCAAAGTCACTAATAGCGGAGAACAAACAAAGAAATTATGGTAGGGTACGAAACCACCTCAAAGTTATTCTTTCCGATCAATCCGTTGGGCTATTCCTATAAGTGTCACAAACAGCCCTAGAGTTTGTACTAGAATAACACCTTAAGACACAAATCAACCAAAATCCTAATGTCACCTAGATACTCCAATGTGACCTCAAGTATCTGTGGGTATGATTATACGATATGCATCACACAATCTCAGATTCATCTATTCAACCAACACATAGAACCTCAAAGAGTGCCCCAAAGTTTCTACCGGAGAATCACGATGAAAACGTGTGCCAACCCCAATGCATAGGTTCATGGGCGGAACCCGCAAGTTGATCACCAAAACATACATCAAGTGAATCACATGATATCCCATTGTCACCACAGATACGCACGTCAAGACATACATCAAGTGTTCTCAAATCTTTAAAGACTCAATCTGATAAGATAACTTCGAAGGGGAAACTTAATCCATTACAAGAGAGCGGAGGGGGAGAAGAAACATAAGATCCAACTATAATAGCAAAGCTCGCGATACATCAAGATCGTGCCAAATCAAGAACACGAGAGAGAGAGAGAGAGATCAAACACATAGCTACTGGTACATACCCTCAGCTCCGAGGGTGGACTACTCCCTCCTCGTCATGGAGAGCACCGGGATGATGAAGATGTCCACCGGAGAGGGATTGCCCCCTCCGGCAGGGTGTCGGAACGGGTCTAGATTGGTTTTCGGTGGCTACGGAGGCTTCTGGCGGCGGAACTCCCGATCTATTGTGCTCCCTGATAGTTTTAGGGTATATGGATATATATATAGGCGGAAGAAATACATCAGGGGAGCCATGAGGGGCCCACGAGGGTGGAGGGCGCGCCCAGGGGGGGTGGGCGCGCCCTCCTGCTGAAGGAAATATGCCCTAGAGGCAATAATAAAGTTATTATTTATTTCCTTATATCATGATAAATGTTTATTATTCATGCTAGAATTGTATTAACCGAAAACATAATACAAGTGTGAATACATAGACAAACAGTATGTCACTAGTATGCCTCTACTTGACTAGCTCGTTGAATCAAAGATGGTTAAGTATCCTAGCCATAGACATGAGTTGTCATTTGATTAACGGGATCACATCATTAGAGAATGATGTGATTGACTTGACCCATTCCGTTAGCATAGCACTTGATCGTTTACTTTGTTGCTATTGCTTTCTTCATGGCTTATACATCTTCCTATGATTATGAGATTATGCAACTCCCATTTACCAAAGGAACACTTTGTGTGCTACCAAATGTCACAACGTAACTGGGTGATTATAAAGGTGCTCTATAGGTGTCTCCGAAGGTACTTGTTGGGTTGGCGTATTTCGAGATTAGGATTTGTCACTCCGATTGTTGGTGAGGTATCTCTGGGCCCACTCGGTAATGCACATCACTATAAGCCTTGCAAGCATTGCAACTAATGAGTTAGTTGTGGGATGATGGGTTACGGAACGAGTAAAGAGACTTGCCAGTAACGAGATTGAACTAGGTATTGAGATATCGACGATCGAATCTCGGGCAAGTAACATACCGATGACAAAGGGAACAATGTATGTTGTTATGCAGTTTGACCGATAAAGATCTTCATAGAATATGTAGGAGCCAATATGAGCATCCAGGTTCCGCTATTGGTTATTGACCGGAGACGTGTCTCGGTCATGTCTACATAGTTCTCGAACCCGTAGGGTCCGCACGCTTAAAGTTTGATGACGGTTATATTATGAGTTTATGTGTTTTGATGTACCAAAGGAGTTCGGAGTCCCGGATGAAATCGGGGACATGACGAGGAGTCTCGAAATGGTCGAGACGTAAAGATCGATATATTGGACGACTATATTCGGACATCGGAAAGGTTCTGAGTGATTCAGGTATTTTCGGGAGTACCGAGGAGTTACGGGAATTCGTATTGGGCCTTAATGGGCCATACGGGAAAGGAGAGAAAGGCCTCAAAGGGTGGCCGCACCCCTCCCCATGGGCTGGTCCGAATTGGACTAGGGAGGGGGGCGCCCCCTTCCTTCCTTCTCCTTTTCCCTTCCCTTTCCTTCCCTCCTACTCCTACTACTTGGAAGGGCTCCTAGTTCTACTAGGAAAGGGAGAATCCTACTCCCGGTGGGAGTAGGACTCCCCTAGGGCGTGCCATAGAGAGGGCCAGCCCTCCCCCTCCTCCACTCCTTTATATACGTGGCCAGGGGGCACCCCATAGACACAACAATTGATCTCTTGATCTCTTAGCCGTGTGCGGTGCCCCCCTCCACCATAATCCACCTCGATCATATCGTAGCGGTACTTAGGCGAAGCCCTGCGTCGGTAGAACATCATCATCGTCACCACGCCGTCGTGCTGACGAAACTCTCCCTCAACACTCGGCTGGATCAGAGTTCGAGGGACGTCATCGAGTTGAACGTGTGCAGAACTCGGAGGTGTCGTGCGTTCGGTACTTGATCGGTCGGATGGTGAAGACGTACGACTACATCAACCGCGTTGTGCTAACGCTTCCGCTTTCGGTCTACGAGGGTACGTAGACAACACTCTCCCCTCTCGTTGCTATGCATCACCATGATCTTGCGTGTGCGTAGGAAATTTTTGAAATTACTACGTTCGCCAACAGTGGCATCCGAGCCAGGTTTTATGCGTAGATAAGTCATACTGCTTACCAGCATGTCACACTTTGGTTCGGTGGTATTGCTGGATGAGGCGGCCCGGACCGACATTATGCGTACGCTTACGCGAGACTGGTTTTACCGCCATGCTATGCACACAGGTGACTAGCGGGTGTCAGTTTCTCCAACTTTAGTTGAACCGAGTGTGACTACGCCGGTCCTTGAGAAGGTTAAAACAGCACTAACTTGACAAACTATCGTTGTGGTTTTCAATGCGTAGGTAAGAACGGTTCTTGCTAAGCCCGTAGCAGCCACGTAAAACTTGCAACAACAAAGTAGAGGACGTCTAACTTGTTTTTGCAGGGCATGTTGTGATGTGATATGGTCAAGACGTGATGAGATATAAGTTGTTGTATGAGATGATCATGTTTTGTTGAATTTATCGGCAACTGGCAAAAGCCTTATGGTTGTCTCTCTATTGCATAAGATGCAAGTGCCAAATAATTGCTTTACTTTTATCGCTATGTGATAGCAATAGTTGCAAGAGCAATTGTTGGCGAGACAACCATGTGACGACACATTGATATAGATCAAGATGATGGAGATCATGGTGTCATGCCGGTGACGATGGAGATCATGATGATGCTTTGGAGATGGAGATCATGGTGTCATGCCGGTGACGATGGACATCATGACGATGCTTTGGAGATGGAGATCAAAGGCACAAGATGATGATGGCCATATCATGTCACATATTATGATTGCATGTGATGTTTATCTTTTATACATCTTATTTTGCTTAGTTCGGCGGTAGCTTTATAAGATAAGCTCTCACTAAATTATCAAGGTATAAGTGTTCTCCCTGAGTATGCACCGTTGCGAAAGTTCTTCGTGCTGAGACACCACGTGATGATCGGGTGTGATAGGCTCTACGTTCAAATACAACGGGTGTGTAAGTGCATCTAGTGCCACCCCTAGTTGGTTTTGGAGTATTGACGACAAACCTAGTTGAGGGACTAATGTGTTTGTGAGAATTGCAGGATAACACAGGTAGAAGTCCCTCATTGATTCGGTTTTACTACCAGAGATGACCCCTAAAAATGTATGAAGACATTGAAGTCAAAGGTGGTATATGAAGATATTCACATTGAAGACTATGACAAAAGAAGACACGTTATGAAGCCTATGGAGCTCGAAGACTTAGATCTTTCGTAGTTCTTTTTCTTTTGTGTTGAGTCATAGGAACCACCGTACTGTTAATTGAGGTCCAGGAGAACCAGTCAGAATGACTGAAGTGATGCCTAAACCAAAAACATATGTCTTCGAGTGAAGACAATGAGAGCGAATCTTGTCCAGAGCCGGACAAGTCAGCTTTGCTTGTAGCCCAAGTAAAGTTGCCATGAGAGTTTGAAATCTGACCGTTGAGACACGTGTCAGTTCCTTAGTGACCCAGGGTCATTTCGGACAAATCAGGTCGGGTTGCCAAGTGGCTATAAATAGCCCACCCCCTACAACCATAAACGGTTGGCTGCTCAGATTTCAGTGCACGGCTTTTGTCGTTTGAGAGCAACCCACCTCGAAGCCTTTGAGAGAAAATTCCTAGCGAGGAGAAAGCCCTAACCACCCAGAGCCAGAGTAAATTGGGCATCACTTAAGTCTTCTTGTCTGAGTGATCTGAAGACTTATTACACTTGAGGACTGTGCATCCTCCAGACGGTTAGGCGTCGCGTTCAGAGCATCCAAGAGACATTGTGGATTGCCAGTGAACGAAGTCTGTGAAGGTTTGGGAGTCTACCTTGAAGACTTACCAGAGTGATTGGGCGAGGACTATGTGACCTTAGCTCAAGGAGAATACGGTGAGGACTTGGTGTCCTGAGCTGCGTGTTCAGGACTGGGTGTCCGGGACTGTGTGTCCTAAGGTTTAAATACCTAGCCGCTCCAACCAGACGTACAGTTGTCACAGCAACTGGAACTGGTCCAACACATCATTGTCTTCAACGAGTCACTGGTTTCATCTTCACTTCCTTTTACTTACTGTTACTCATTGTGAAGCCATTGCATGCTTGCTATATCTTTTGTCTTCACAACGTAACTGTATGATTTGTTTGGCTTCATAACTTCTTCCTACCTGATCCTTATTACACTGCAGCTACTTGTCATTGTGCTTTCACTCTATTGAATACTTGACCATGGCTTGCCTAGTGTAATCTAACTTCCGCTGCATAGTGATAGGCATATCTCTACTGTTTGTCTTCATAACTTCCACGTTTTGAAGACTTTCATAAAAATCGCCTATTCACCCCCCTCTAGTCGATATAACGCACTTTCAATTGGTATCAGAGCAAGGTGCTCCCTTGTTCTGTGTGATTCGGTTTAACCACCTGGAGTTTTAGCTATGTCGACTGCAGGGATAATCAAAGTCTCCGCTGCGTGCCCCGTCTTCGATGGAACTGAATATCCCTACTGGAAGAATAAGATGCGTATGCATCTTGAAGCCATTGACGTCGACCTATGGTATGTCGTCGAGAACGGCGTTCCCAAGGCTGGAGAAGGTGTCACTGCTGCTGATGTCAAGAAATTCGTTCAACTGGACTCTACTGCCAAGAACATCATCTGTGGTCATCTGACCAAAGGACAGTATGGCCGTGTGAGTGCTTTGAAGACATCCAAGCTGGTCTGGGACTGGCTCTCCAAGGTCAATGAAGGCATCTCAACCCAGAGAGATCAAAGAATCAGTGTCCTTCGCAATCTCTTCAACCGCTTCAAGCGAAATGACAATGAGAATGTCCAGCACACATTTGACAGACTCACTGACATCACAAATGAGCTTCAAGCCCTCGGCGCCACTGAGATCACCAAACATGAAGTCGTCAAGACGCTGCTGAGATCACTTGATAGTTCGTTTGACATCCTAGCCCTGATGATTCAAGAACGTCCTGATTTCAAGACACTCGATCCATCTGACATACTTGAGAGGCTCAACACACATGAGTTTCAGCTTTCTGAGAAAAGAGATATCTACGGTCCAAACTATGGGCGAACTCGTGCCTTGAAGGCAAAAGCTGTTTCCTCATCTGAAGAAGAATCTGACAGCAGTTCTGATGATCCTGAAGACATTGGAAGGGAACTTGCAATGCTTGTGAAGAAGTTCCAAAAGTTCACCAAGAAGAAAGGCTTCAGAAAGTCTTCACGATCAAGCTCAAGGAATGATGAAGCTTCTGCTCATGACTACAAGAAGAAAACATGCCACAAGTGCAAGAAAACTGGACACTTCATCTCTGAGTGTCCACAGTGGGACAATGAGAACAGAAGGAAGAAGAAGAGCAAGGAATATGACTCTGACGACAAGAAGAAGAAGAAATACTCAAAGTCTTCTTCCAAGTCTTCCTCAAAGTCTTCATCACACAAGAAGAGCTCATCTGGCAAGGCACGTGCGTTTGTTGGCAAGGAAATGGATTCTGAGGAGGAATCCGCTTCTGAGGAGGCAGAGGTGGAGTCTGAGGAGGAGTCTGATTCTGGCATTGCAAGTCTGGCTACAGCATACGTCGCCAAGTCCATCTTCAACACTGAAGACAATGACTTCATCACCGACACCGATGCAAATGACAAGGACGACTCCACTCCTACCTACTGCTTCATGGCACGCGGTGCCAAGGTAAACACACGCACTACTCGCTATCAAACATCCAGTGACGATGACTCTGATTGTGATTCAAAACCCAGTTACAAAACACTTGCTAAAATTGCAACTGAACAACAAAAGGCCATGGAACATATTCAAAAACTGTTAGACAGAAGCGATGATCTGTTGGGTGCTGAAATGACTCGATCTGAATCCTTAATTGAAGACATAAAAAATCTTCACGTTAAGTATCAGGAACTTGAAGATCGTCTTGATACTCTCTCAACAACTCATGAAAAGCTTTCCTATGATTATCTTCAAAGGAAGCAAGAACTTGAGAAATTGAGAGCGGCTCATGAAGATCTTCAAAAGGAAAACGAGTCACTTCGCGCCGAACAGATCAGTTCCGCTCAGGAAGGATTTGAACCACCATGTCTTAAATGCATTGAGCGTGATAATGCTACTTCTGTTGCTGAATGTTCCACTGCTACTGCTGTTGCAATATCTTCAACTGTTGATGTGGTAACTAACCCCTCTGCTGAGGATACCACTGCTATTGCTGATGAGAATGCTAGGTTGAAGACATTGCTTGAAACAGGGATGTACAAAAGTCTTAAAGGACATCAGACATTATGTGATGTCCTCAAGAAGCAGATTCTGAACCGAAACCCTAGGAAAGAGGGTGTTGGGTTCGTAAGGAAAATAAATGCAGATGGCTCTTACTGGAAACCTGAGCAGTACCCCAAAACCAAGTGGGTTGCTGCAAAGGAACCTTCAGCAGATCCATCCAATTTATCTGGCTTCACTTGTGCTAACCCCATTATCATTGATGAATCCTTTGATGCAAACTATATACTGTTTAAGAATCAGAATGGTGAAGTGTTTGCCAGGTACATTGGTACTAACTGCAGGAATGGACCGCCTATGAAGAAGATCTGGGTTCCGAAAAAGTGTCTGGAAAATCTTCCTGTGAATGTCTTCATGACACCTCACTTGAAGAAGACAAACCTCAGACCAAAGGCTTCATACGGTCCAAAGGCTTCATACAAACAGAGGACTCACCTGAGTCACACTAACGCAAATGTTTTGCAGGGAAACCATACTCAGGCATATGAATATGAGAGCGGTTCATCAAACCGTCATGTTCATATGACCAAAAATTATTCTGCTTATTCTTATGAGTACTATTGTCCACCTGCAAGACTGTTTGCTAAGGCTTCAAAGCCAAAATTCTCAGATGCTGCACTTAGACTTATTGCTTCTAAGCCACCCTTGAAGATGTGGGTGGTTAAGAAGGCTTAACTCTCTTTTGCAGGGAAAGGTCTCCAGCAGAAAACCAAAATCTTCTGACGCTATTGCTGGGGACCTTAAAAATCTTGTAGGGCGCAAGATAAAATGCCCGAATGGCATCATTATGTACTTCGTTCCTGAATCGCATGCTACTCTCCCTATTAGTCCTAATCTGGATCTAAGTTTTCATAACCCACTGGTTCGTCAAATGTTTTTGCTTCACAATTCTCTTCGTGAAGCCTATCCCCCTAACTGCACTGTAGGGTACGACACCAGCGTCTTCAAAGTCTTCAGAATGGATTATTGACAGTGGATGTACAAATCACATGACTGGCAAAAGAAGCCTTCTTATGGACTCAACCTTACGTCCATCCGACAAGAGCCACATCACATTTGCTGACACTGGTAAAAGTAAGGTATTGGGTCTAGGTAGAGTTGCAATCTCAAAGGATCAACACATGGATAAAGTCATGCTTGTTGAATCCCTTGGCTTCAACTTAATGTCTGTCTCAATGCTTTGCGATTTGAACATGATCGTAATGTTTGGAAAATATCGTTGCCTTGTACTAATGGAATCTGACAAGTCTCTAGTGTTTGAAGGGTATCGAAAAGATGATCTGTATGTGGTAGATTTCTCAGCAGGGCCACAACTTGCAGTATGTCTTCTTGCAAAAGCTTCAGAATGCTGGCTTTGGCATCGGAGGCTTGGGCATGCTGGCATGAGGAACCTCCACACCCTTGCGAAGAAGAAGCATGTCATAGGCATCGAGGGCGTCAAGTTCAAGAAAGATCACTTATGCGGTGCCTGTGAAGCAGGGAAGATGACGAGGGCAAAACATCCCTCGAAGACAATCATGACCACTACTCGACCCTTCGAACTGCTTCACATGGATCTTTTTGGTCCCACTCACTACTCAACTTTTACTACTACTGCTTGCCTCTATGGCTTCGTCATTGTTGATGATTACTCTAGATATACTTGGGTGCACATAATCCTTTACAAGACTGAAGTGCAGGATGTCTTCAGACGCTTCGCCAATCGAGCTATGAACAATTTTGGCGCCAAGATAAAGCACATCAGAAGTGACAATGGCACTGAATTCAAGAACACTGGCCTTGATACATATCTTGATACCTTGGGCATCACACATGAATTCTCAGCTCCGTACACGCCACAGCAGAATGGCGTCGTCGAACGCAAGAACAGAACACTCATTGAGATGGCCAGAACGATGCTAGATGAATACAAGACTCCAAGAAAATTCTGGACTGAAGCCATTGACACTGCATGCCATACAATCAATCGTGTTTATCTTCACAAGCTTCTGAACAAGACATCTTATGAACTCCTAACTGGCAAGAAGCCAAATGTCAGTTACTTCAGAGTATTTGGCGCAAGGTGCTGGATCAAGGACCCACACCACACCTCAAAGTTTGCACCAAAAGCACATGAGGGTTTTATGCTTGGATATGGAAAGGATTCGCACTCCTACAGAGTCTTCAATCTCTTTCATTACAAAGTGGTTGAAACAGTGGATGTGCGGTTCGATGAGACAAATGGTTCACAAAGAGAGCAACTGCCAAATGTGCTAGATGAAATTCCAGCTAGTGAATCAATCAAGCTAATGGGAACTGGAGAGATTATACCTTCTGAAGCTCATCCTGAAGAAGAACTTATCATCTCAGCACCTGATCAACATGAAGACAATGCTCAGCCTGAAGACATTCCTCCCAACAACAACACAGATCAGCAAGAGCAAAGTCTTCGCCCTGTACATCCTCGTGTTGCCAATGAAGTGCAGATTGACAGAATAATTGACAGCATCAATGCACCTGGTCCACTCACTCGTTCAAGGGCAACTCAGCTAGCAAATTTCTGTGGGCACTTCGCATTCGTCTCAATATCAGAACCCAAGAAAGTTGAAGAAGCCTTCATGGAACCTGAATGGATTCAAGCTATGCAAGAAGAGCTTCAACAGTTTGAGCTGAATAATGTATGGGAACTGGTTAAGCGTCCTGATCCACGGAAGCACAACATAATAGGCACCAAATGGATATACCGCAACAAGCAAGATGAGCATGGTCAAGTTGTCAGAAACAAAGCTCGTCTCGTTGCTCAAGGATATACTCAAGTGGAAGGCATTGACTTCGATGAAACATTTGCTCCTGTGGCTAGGCTTGAAGCCATACGCATACTGCTGGCCTATGCAAATCATCATAACATACTTCTATATCAAATGGATGTGAAGAGTGCCTTTCTCAATGGCAAGATTGAAGAAGAAGTGTATGTTGCACAACCGCCTGGCTTTGAAAATCCAAAACATCCTGACATGGTATACAAGCTCAACAAGGCACTGTATGGCCTCAAACAAGCCCCTAGGGCCTGGTATGACACACTCAAATACTTCCTGAAGAGCAAAGGCTTCATACCTGGTTCCCTAGATCCCACTCTTTTCACGAAGACATATGATGGTGAACTGTTTGTGTGCCAAATATATGTGGATGACATTATCTTCGGCTGCACAAATCAGAAGTACAGTGAAGAGTTTGGATATATGATGCAAGAGCAATATCAGATGTCCATGATGGGGGAGCTGAAGTTCTTCCTTGGTCTTCAAATACGACAACAACGCAATGGCATCTTCATATCTCAAGAGAAGTATCTCAAAGATTGCCTGAAGAAGTTCGGTATGCAAGACTGCAAAGGCTTCACAACACCAATGCCAGCCAAACATCATCTGGGTCCTGACGACAATGGTAAAGAGTTCGATCAAAAGGTATACCGCTCCATGATTGGTTCTTTACTTTATCTATGTGCATCTAGGCCAGATATTATGCTTAGTGTTTGCATGTGTGCTCGATTTCAAGCGGCACCAAAGGAGTCGCATCACTTAGCTGTGAAGCGAATTCTTCGATATTTGGCTCACACCCCAACTCTAGGATTATGGTATCCAAAGGGCTCAGAGTTTGATTTGGTTGGATTCTCGGATGCTGATTATGCTGGTGACAAAGTTGATCGCAAGTCTACATCAGGCACATGTCACTTTCTGGGACGATCACTTGTATGTTGGTCTTCAAAGAAGCAGAACTGTGTATCTCTCTCCACTGCTGAATCTGAATACATTGCTGCTGGATCTTGCTGCGCTCAGCTTCTGTGGATGAAGCAAACACTCAAGGACTATGGCATTCATCTGAAGCAAGTGCCACTTTACTGCGACAACGAAAGCGCCATCAAGATTGCCAACAACCCAGTTCAGCACTCGAAGACAAAGCACATTGAAATTCGTCATCACTTTCTCAGAGATCATGTTGTGAAGGAAGACATTGATATCATACACGTCAACACTGAAGAGCAATTGGCAGATATCTTCACCAAGCCCTTGGATGAGAAGAGGTTTTGCAAGTTACGGTGTAAGCTAAATATCCTGGAATCCTCAAATGTCCTGTGATCAAGCACACATCCTAACCCTTATGCATACTGATGACTTAGATGTGCAACACACGAAGTAAAGTATATCTTCAATCAATGAAGACATACATTCTAAGTGTGAATACATTAATGTGGAATTTGACTTCGGAGCGCCACGATAATTGTGCGCCGTGTCTGGGTCTAATACTTCCTATACGGTGGGTAACGCCACCACCAAACGTTCTATTTTGAAGTGTTTCACTCATGGCGTTACCTTGCAATGTCTTCACATTTGGTTTGGCTTCGAACTCAACATGTCTTCATGATTATCTTCACTATGTTGATTATATAGATATATATATATACTAGTGTTCTGTCCTCTACAGCATTCACTTATAGCTATGTCTTCTTGTTTGAATCTTTTGAACTAAGTGAATGTGATCGGACCCCAAACTTCTCTATGCTTTCGATCTCAAACTCTATCTCTCCAAGTCATATGCATTCTATTGAAACTGTCGAATGTCTTCTCTGCGTCCTTGTCAGCAGAAGACACAGAGACAACATTTAAGTCCGTTTTCAATGCTCATTTATCCACATGAAATCTGGAGAAGTAGGAACGACCACCCATCAATCCAGGCGTGCATGGGACGTGGAACTGCCCCCAAAATACCGCATGATGGCCACGTTCCTCAGATGCGAATCGCCAGGGGCAGCTAAGTAATAGCGCAGTGCCGCCCCTGCGACTATAAATTCACACTTACCGCGGTCATTATCTCCTTCTTCCACCCTCGCACGAACCCTAGCGCCACCGCTAGCTCTCGACGACGCCGGTGACGAAGCGCTTCGCTGCCGCAACCTCTCCAACGCCGTCTTCACGCCGACCGCGGACATCGTCCTCTCCGCCGTCGCCAAGTTAGGGCACGGACGAGTGAACTGCTCGGCCTCATCTCTCGCTTCGTCTAGCAGTTCTCAGTGTGGTAAATAAAACTGCCTTTTTACAGCACCATAGATCCTCTTGTTCTGTCACTTTCTACCACAAGAAGTTTCTGTTCACACAAGCTAGATCTCTCTCAAACTGCATCTCATAACATGCCTAGTATATTCACTTGTGCTTCACAAAGTAGTTAGATTCCTCACTTGTACTGATCTGTGGATTCGTACAAATCTGGAACCAACTTCTTATCTATGAGTGAATGTCTTCGCACGATGAGGTCAAAGTCTTCTAAACTGATTAATCTTCAAAACCTTCTGAGAATGCATATGACCTCTTCCCCTTCCCTCGCACCTTAATGCTGTCACAGGTACATGTCCGTGGGAGAATCCCTTGGTTCTCATAGTCTGCATTCATTTGCAGAATTCCTACAGCATCACATAAATTCTCCTGAAGCCAGTTCCTGTTGGTCCAGCAAAAGAAAGCCTTTGAAGCCTTTGAAAGTTTTGAAGCCTTTCAAGTTAAAGTTTATGGCTTCAGAAGCAGCAGCAAGGAAGGGGGGCAGACAGCGACGTGGAGGAACTTCCAAAGATCTGCCTGATGACCTGGCAGAAATGTATAAAACAGATCCTGAAGAGAATTATGGGCAGCGCAAGACCCGAATCCAATGGATTCGACGCTATTGGGCAGAACAATGGTTCAAATACCGCTTCACAACCCAAGAGTATGCTGAGAAAAGTGCCATCAAAAGACCGTGGGGAGACATCTTATACAAGAACCTTGTACCCAGGTCCAGAGATGAAGCTATTGCCCAAAGCTTCTATCCATGCATGGTTCGTGGGCCACAGCCTGATGATGCACATCCGTCGTCACTACTCTGGTGTCGTGACGACAATCTGTTCAAGCGCAACTTCCAGTTTGCCCAACAATCAGCGAAGCAGAACAAGAAGAAATTTGGGTTAGACTTCAACCCTGGTCCCTCCGCACCAAGGGCAGATGGCACACGCGACGCAGAACCCAATATCATCGGTCCGTATGCCAACCTTGAGGGCCTCATCACCCGCATCTTAGTCCAAGGGACTGCCGTGAATGACCCTCCAGCTGACTCTGAGTCTGATGAAGCTCCTGCTGTACCGAAGCCAAAGCAGTCGAAGAAGCCAAAAGCTTCAAAGCCGGCCCCTTCACCAAAAATCTCAAGGGCGAAGCCATTGGCAACTGCACCTCCTGAAGACAGTGTGCAGTCTGAAGACGTATCCCGCGTCTCCAAGCCCCAGAAGGCCAAGATGCCTCAGCCACACACCGGCAAAGAGCTCACAGCTGCTGCCATTCTGCGCAGCGAAGCCATTGATCTGTCAAGTGATGAAGATCTTGGAGATGACGCTCTCGAGCAGCTCATCAAGAGCAAAGAAGAAGCTGAAATCTTCAACAATTTGCCTCTCTTTGATGTCGCCATCATCCACAACTTCATCGACGAATGGTTTGCCACACCAAACATCAGCTTCGAAGATCTGCAGCTGCCCGTTGGCCTCAGCGTCGCCTTCCAAGGCGCTATTGCTTCAGAACTTGCAATTGCCCAGCGCATTGTTGAACTGAAGCAGAAAATTGATCATGAAAAGGCTCAGTTCAAGAAGCATATGGCCAAGCTCAGCGTGCAAGAAGTGAAGAGCTTCAAGGTCATGATGCACGAACTAAAGGAAAACTTTCTGAAGAAGCGTGCAGAAGCTCAAGGTTCGCGGGAGCGAATGAAGTCTCTGGCAGACAGATGTGTGCATGCCTACAATGAGGCCGAGAAGCGCAAGGCACTTGGGCGTCCCGGCATCGACCCCAGGATGGCCGCGAAGAAGAAGAAGAAGCCTGCTATGGCTGAACCAGAGGCACCAAGGCAAGAAGCAGTTCCAATTGTCTTCCCAACTGCAACGACTGGCTCGAAGCCAAAGAGCCGGTCAACCGCTTCAGAGCTCAAGAAGACGCGAACTGCAGAGGCTGAAGCTAGGAAGCGGAAACATACTGAAGCCTCTCCTTCTGCTCCCACTCAGAAGAAGCGAAAGATCAAGAAAGCTCGGGCTGCTCCCACAGAGCCCTTGATGGTTGAACCCCTTTCTGTCGTCCATCCTGACGCAGAACGACAACTGACAGTTCATGAGCCTGCTTCCACAGAGGCTCCTGAAGCTGAAGACATACCAGCAGCCGACCCCATCGCTGCTGAAGACATTGGTCATCAGGACAATGTACAAGATGATGCAGCCCTTCCTCAGTATGAACACAGCGAACTCATCAGCATTGGTCGTCCTCTGACGCCAATTGCACAAGATGCGTCATGGGCGGATCGCCCTCAAGAGGAAGAAGACTTTGAGGCCCAGCCCACTCCAACCCCACAGGCGTCGTCTGCATTCCGCAGGCTTCGCAAAGGTCCAAGGCCTCAAGTCTATGCTGAAGACATTCCGGCTGCATCAGCCGAAGAAATGAAGAAGTACCACAAGATCCTACTCCCCCGCTACACCAGAAGCAGTTCTCCAGGAGAACGTGCCTAAGTCTGACCCTCCAGCTAGTCAAGCGGAGGCTGAAAATATTGAGGCTGCCACAACCAACACTGAAGCCAATGTGGAGCCCTCCCCACCAAAAGCTTCAGAAGACAGCGAAGCTACTGATCCAGACACTTCTGTTCCTGAGTCTGCTGCAGGTCCTCAATTTGATTACCATGTTGAGCACAGGCCTCATGTCCAGAAGCCAGTCCCAAGGCTGCCGAGGTTCCCAGGTCCTGCATCAGCACCTGGCTCCTTTAACATCAATAGCTTCAAGGCAGATAATACGTTCTTCAACAGCTCCAAGAACCCCTATTCAAGGGAAAGGATTTCATCAGATAGGTTCTGGAGCTATCCTCAGCGCAGCTACTATTCATGCATCCTATACAACCAAGGTCGCATCTTCCCGCACAAGCGCCTTGATGTTGAAGCCATTGCTGGTCTGCCCTGTTTAGAGGAAGCGTTGGATTGCTTCAAGCAAGTGGGTCTGCTGCAGTTTGTAACTGATGAAGAGCACTGGAATGAAGAGCTTCTGCTGCAATTCTATGCCACCCTCCACATCAAAGGATACAACAGAGATCCGAAGACTTGGGCCCTGGAGTGGATGACCGGCAATGTCCATCACGAAGCCAATGCATTTGATATCATTGAGCTCACCGGCCTGCCCACTCCTGGCGAATTCTTCGAGGAAGGCTGTCCACTACACACTGAAGCTCTTGAGAGCATATTCCAGAGGCCTGAACCGAATATGAGTCAGATGCTCTCCATGATGAAGCCATTGCCCCACGATGCTCCTTATCCAACAGAGTTCTTCGTTGAAGACTTTGAGTACCTGCCCAGAACCATCTATCACATTATCCGGCGGACTCTCTGGCCTATCAAAGGGCACTCTCCAAATGCCAAGATCGAGGGTGCAATGAAGACTCTGATATTTTGTATCCTTCATGGCAAATGCTTCAACGCACAGGACTTCTTCATACGCCAACTAGCTGCATCAGGCTCAGATTTACTTGGTTTGAAGTTCTATGCTCCTTGGGTAATGAGACTGATCAAGCTTCACTCTGCGATCTCATATCAGCCCTCAGCCCGCAACCATCGGATCTTCTTGCCAGATGTGGATACCTCTGCTGAAGCTATATATCCTGAGCCTGCCAAGCAACCTTTGAGTCTTCAGAATGCAGAACACCAGAGCTTCACTCAGAACGATGAAGGTGTTGAAGCCATCTCCAGGGTGTATCCTTTGGCTGGCACTACACGTGCGCCACACCCTGCTTCAACTGAAGCCACTGACAGTGCAACTGCTTCAAGACCCAAGAAGCACGCTCGTGTTCTCAGTGACCAAGAGCTTCTTGTGGCCCTTCATCAAAAGCAGGATAGGCATCATGACTGGTTGAAGAGACAGATGAAGAGCCTCTTGGTGGATGTCAATCGCATCTGAAATCTTGCCACCAAGAACACTTTCGTTGCCCATGAAACCTGTCGCCGCACATGGAAAGGGCTATCAATGATATGTACTGAAGCTGAACTTGAAGAGGATGGCTTCACTGAGCAATTCAAGTTTGACACCACACCTCCTAGAAGGGCTGTGATGCGAAGCACACCATCACTTGAAGACTCTGAGTTTTCTTCATCTGCTGCCACAGTCACTGCCAGAATCATTGATGAAGAAGACGATGCTACCTCACCGCCACCTGCTTCAGCACCTCCAAGCTCTTCTGCACCGCCAAACACCTCCAGCGACCTTGCTGCTCCTGGAAACGAGTAGACACTCTATATCTTCAAACCTTTTTGTCCTTGCTGACAAAAGGGGGAGAAGCATATGGGTTGATAGTCTTCAAGCGGGTCCATATGGGCGGGTGCTTTATGTTTTGTTATATTTTGCTTCGTGCTTACAACTCTTGTTTTACATTTGGTTCTTATGAGTTGTAGCACTTAAACCAGATGGTCGTCTGCTACTTGTTTGCCACCCTGTTTTGCGAAGATAAATTCCGCATGTGCGATGATAAATTCCGCACTTATCTCATTCTGCAGACGTCCATTTTCCATTATGCATGTCATTATCTTCATATATCTTCACATGCATAGTGGATTGTCATCATAAGCTGAAGTGGATCTCCACAAGTACAACCTGCCATGTGCATTTGCATTCCAAAAGCAAATTAACTTGTATGCACATCTTCAGGGGGAGCCCTTGCAACTTATGAAGACAATTCCTTATCCTTTACAATTTCACAGACTATATTCCCCGTTGAAAACTTCAACTAGTTTGTCATCAATCACCAAAAAGGGGGAGATTGTAAGTGCATCTAGTGCCACCCCTAGTTGGTTTTGGAGTATTGACGACAAACCTAGTTGAGGGACTAATGTGTTTGTGAGAATTGCAGGATAACACAGGTAGAAGTCCCTCATTGATTCGGTTTTACTACCAGAGATGACCCCTAAAAATGTATGAAGACATTGAAGTCAAAGGTGGTATATGAAGATATTCACATTGAAGACTATGACAAAAGAAGACACGTTATGAAGCCTATGGAGCTCGAAGACTTAGATCTTTCGTAGTTCTTTTTCTTTTGTGTTGAGTCATAGGAACCACCGTACTGTTAAGTGGGGTCCAGGAGAACCAGTCAGAATGACTGAAGTGATGCCTAAACCAAAAACCTATGTCTTCGAGTGAAGACAATGAGAGCGAATCTTGTCCAGAGCCGGACAAGTCAGCTTTGCTTGTAGCCCAAGTAAAGTTGCCATGAGAGTTTGAAATCTGACCGTTGAGACACGTGTCAGTTCCTTAGTGACCCAGGGTCATTTCGGACAAATCAGGTCGGGTTGCCAAGTGGCTATAAATAGCCCACCCCCTACAACCATAAACGGTTGGCTGCTCAGATTTCAGTGCACGGCTTTTGTCGTTTGAGAGCAACCCACCTCGAAGCCTTTGAGAGAGAAATTCCTAGCGAGGATAAAGCCCTAACCACCCAGAGCCAGAGTAAATTGGGCATCACTTAAGTCTTCTTGTCTGAGTGATCTGAAGACTTATTACACTTGAGGACTGTGCATCCTCCAGACGGTTAGGCGTCGCGTTCAGAGCATCCAAGAGACATTGTGGATTGCCAGTGAACGAAGTCTGTGAAGGTTTGGGAGTCTACCTTGAAGACTTACCAGAGTGATTGGGCGAGGACTATGTGACCTTAGCTCAAGGAGAATACGGTGAGGACTTGGTGTCCTGAGCTGCGTGTTCAGGACTGGGTGTCCGGGACTGTGTGTCCTAAGGTTTAAATACCTAGCCGCTCCAACCAGACGTACAGTTGTCACAGCAACTGGAACTGGTCCAACACATCATTGTCTTCAACGAGTCACTGGTTTCATCTTCACTTCCTTTTACCTACTGTTACTCATTGTGAAGCCATTGCATGCTTGCTATACCTTTTGTCTTCACAACGTAACTGTATGATTTGTTTGGCTTCATAACTTCTTCCTACCTGATCCTTATTACACTGCAGCTACTTGTCATTGTGCTTTCACTCTATTGAATACTTGACCATGGCTTGCCTAGTGTAATCTAACTTCCGCTGCATAGTGATAGGCTTATCTCTACTGTTTGTCTTCATAACTTCCACATTTTGAAGACTTTCATAAAAATCGCCTATTCACCCCCCCCCTCTAGTCGATATAACGCACTTTCAGGGTGTAAAACAGTTGCACATGCGGAATACTCATGTTAAACTTGACGAGCCTAGCATATAACAGATATGGCGTCGGAAAACGGAGACCGAAAGGTCGTAAATCATATAGTAGATATGATCAACATATTGATGTTCACCATTGATACTACTCCATCTCACGTTAAGATCAGACATGGTTTAGTTGATTTGGATCACGTGATCACTTAGAGGATTAGAGGGATATCTTTCTAAGTGGGAGTTCTTAAGTAATATGATTAATTGAACTTTAATTTATCATGAACTTAGTCCTGGTAGTATTAGCATATCTATGTTGTAGATCAATAGCTCGCGATGTTGCTCCCAGTTTATTGTGTTCCTAGAGAAAAATTATGTTGAAAAATGTTAATAGCAATGATGCGGATTGGATCCGTGATATGAGGATTATCCTCATTGTTGCACAAAAGAATTATGTTTTTGATGCACCGCTAGGTGACAGACCTATTGCAGGAGTAGATGCAGACGTTATGAACGTTTGGCTAGCTCAATATGATGACTACTTGATAGTTTAGTGCACCATGCTTAACGGCTTAGAATCGGGAATTCAAAGACGTTTTGAATGTCATGGACCATATGAGATGTTCCAGGAGTTGAAGTTAATATTTCAAGCAAATACCCGAGTTGAGAGATATGAAGTATCCAACAAGTTCTATAGCTAAAAAGATGGAGGAGAATAGCTCAAGCAGTGAGCATGTGCTCAGATTGTTTGGGTACTACAATCGCTTGAATCAAGTGGGAGTTAATCTTCTAGATAAGATAGTGATTGACAGAATTCTCTAGTCACCATCACCAAGTTAGTAGAACTTTGTGATGAACTATGATATGCAAGGGATAACGGAAACGATTCCCAAGCTCTTCGTAATGCTGAAATCAACGAAGGTAGAAATCAAGAAAAATATCAAGTGTTGATGGTAGACAAGACCACTAGTTTCAAGAAAAGGGCAAAGGGAAGAAGGGGAACTTCAAGAAGAACAGCCAGCAAGTTGCTGCTTAAGTGAAGAAGCCCAAGTCTGGTCCTAAGCCTGAGACTAAGTGCTTCTACTGCAAAGGGACTGGTCACTGGAAGCGGAACTACCCCAAGTATTTGGTGGATAAGAAGGGTGGCAAAGTGAACAAAGGTATATTTGATATACAGATTATTGATGTGTATTTTACTAGTGTTCGTAGCAATCCCTCGGTATTTGATACTAGTTCAGTTGCTAAGAGTGGTAACTCAAAACGGGAGTTGCAAAATGAACAGGGACTAGTTAAGGGTGAAGTGACGATGTGTGTTGGAAGTGGTTCCAAGATTGATATGATCATCATCGCACACTCCCTATACTTTCGGGATTAGTGTTGAACCTAAATAAGTGTTATTTGGTGTTTGCATTGAGCATGAACATGATTTGATCATGTTTATTGCAATACGATTATTCATTTAAGTAAGAGAATAAATTGTTGTTTTGTTTACATGAATAAAACCTTATATGGTTACACACCCAATGAAAATGGTCGTTGGATCTCGATCGTAGTGATACACATATTCATAATATTGAAACCAAAAGATGCAAAGTTAATAATGATAGTGCAACTTATTTCTAGCACTGCCGTTTAGGTCATATTGGTGTAAAGCGCATGAAGAAACTCTGTGCTGATGGACTTCTGGAATCACTTGATGCTTGCAAACCATGCCTCATGGGCAAGATGACTAAGAATCTATTCTCCGGAACAATGGAGCAAGCAACTGACTTATTGGAAATAATACATACTGATGTATGCGGTCCGATGAGTGTTAAGGCTCACGGCAAGTATCGTTATTTTCTGACCTTCACAGATGATTTGAGCAGATATGGGTATATCTACTTAATGAAACACAAGTCTGAAACATTTGAAAAGTTCAAAGAATTTCAGAGTGAAGTGGAGAATCATCGTAACAAGAAAATAAAAGTTTCTACGATATGATCGCAGAGGTAAATATTTGAGTTCAGAGTTTGGCCTTCAGTTAAAACAATGTGAAATATTTTCACTACTCACGCCACCTGGAACACCATAGTGTAATGGTGTGTCCGAACGTCATAGCCATACTTTATTAGATATGGTGCGATCTATGATGTCTCTTACCAATCTACCACTATTGTTTTGGGGTTATGCATTAGAGACAGCTGCATTCACGTTAAATAGGGCACCATCTAAATCCGTTGAGACGACATCGTATGAACTATGGTTTGGCAAGAAACCTAAGCTGTCGTTTCTTAAAGTTTGAGGTTGCAATGCTTATGTGAAAAAGTTTCAACCTGATAAGCTCAAACCCAAATCGGAGAAGTGCGTCTTCATAGGATACCCAAAAGAAAATGTTGGGTACACCTTCTACCACAGATCCGAAGGCAAGATATTCGTTGCTGAGAATGGATCCTTTCTAGAGAAGGAGTTTCTCTCGAAAGAAGTGAGTGGAAGGAAAGTAGAACTTGATGAGGTAACTATACCTGCTCCCTTATTGGAAAGTAGTTCATCACAGAAATATGTTCCTGTGACTACTACACCAATTAGTGAGGAAGCTAATGATGATGGACATGTAACTTTAGATCAAGTTGCTACCGAACCTCGTAGGTAAACCAGAGTGAGATCTGCACCAGAGTGGTATGGTAATCCTGTTCTGGAGGTCATGTTACTTGACCATGACGAGCCTACGAACTATGAGGAAGCGATGATGAGCCCAGATTCCGCGAAATGGCTTGAGGCCATGAAATCTGAGATGAGATCCATGTATGAGAACAAAGTATGGACTTTGATTGACTTGCCCATTGATCGGCGAGCCATTGAGATTAAATGGATATTCAACAAGAAGACGGATGCTGATAGCAGTGTTACTGTCTACAAAGCTAGAATTGTCGCAAAAAGTTTTTTGACAAGTTCAAGGTGTTGACTACGATGAGAGTTTCTCACTCGTATCTATGCTTAAGTATGTCCGAATCATGTTAGCAATTGCAGCATTTTATGAAATCTGGCAAATGGATAAACAAAACTGCATTCCTTAATGGATTTATTAAAGAAGAGTTGTATATGATGCAACCAGAAGGTTTTGTCAATCCTAAAGGTACTAACAAAATATGCAAGCTCCAGTGATCCATCTATGGACTGGTGCAAGCATCTCGGAGTTGGAATATACGCTTTGATAAGTTGATCAAAGCATATAGTTTTATACAGACTTGCGGTGAAGCCTGTATTTAAAAGAAAGTGAGTGGGAGCACTACAGCATTTTTGATAAGTATATGTGAATGACATATTGTTGATCGGAGATAATGTAGAATTATTCTGCAAAGCATAAAGGAATGTTTGAAAGGAGTTTTTCAAAGAAAGACCTCAGTGAAGCTGCTTACATATTGAGCTTCAAGATCTATAGAGATAGATCAAGATGCTTGATAAGTTTTTCAATGAGTACATACCTTGACAAGATTGTGAAGTAGTTCAAAATGGAACAGTCAAAGAAGGAGTTCTTGCCAGTGTTACAAGGTGTGAAGTTGAGTAAGACTCAAAACTCGACCACGGCAGAGGATAGAGAGAATGAAAGTCATTCCCTATGCCTTAGCCATAGGTTCTATAAAGTATGCCATGCTGTGTACCAGACCTATTGTATACCCTGCCCTGAGTTTGGCAAGGGAGTACAATAGTGATCTAGGAGTAGATCACTGGACATTGGTCAAAACTATCCTTAGTGGAATAAGGATATGTTTCTCGATTATGGAGGTGATAAAAGGTTCGTCGTAAAGGGTTACGTCGATGCAAGTTTTGACACTGATCCAGATGACTCAAAGTCTCAATCTGGATACATATTTAAAGTGGGAGTAATTAGCTAGAGTAGCTCCGTGCAGAGCATTGTTGATATAGAAATTTACAAAATACATACAGATCTGAATGTAGCAGACCCGTTGACTAAACTTCCCTCACAAGCAAAACATGATCACACCTTAGTACTCTTTGGGTATTAATCACATAGCGATGTGAACTAGATTATTGACTCTAGTAAACCCTTTGGGTGTTGGTCACATGACGATGTGAACTATGGGTGTTAATCACATGGTGATGTGAACTATTGATGTTAAATCGCATGGCGATGTGAACTAGATTATTGACTCTAGTGCAAGTGGGAGACTGAAGGAAATATGCCCTAGAGGCAATAATAAAGTTATTATTTATTTCCTTATATCATGATAAATGTTTATTATTCATGCTAGAATTGTATTAACCGGAAACATAATACATGTGTGAATACATAGACAAACAGTATGTCACTAGTATGCCTCTACTTGAATAGCTCGTTGAATCAAAGATGGTTAAGTTTCCTAGCCATAGACATGAGTTGTCATTTGATTAACGGGATCACATCATTAGAGAATGATGTGATTGATTTGACCCATTCCGTTAGCATAGCACTTGATCATTTAGTTTGTTGCTATTGCTTTCTTCATTGCTTATACATCTTCCTATGACTATGAGATTATGCAACTCCCATTTACCGGAGGAACACTTTGTGTGCTACCAAACGTCACAACGTAACTGGGTGATTATAAAGGTGCTCTACAGGTGTCTCCGAAGGTACTTATTGGGTTGGCATATTTCGAGATTAGGATCTGTCACTCCGATTGTCGGAGAGGTATCTATGGGCCCACTTGGTAATGCACATCACTATAAGCCTTGCAAGAATTGCAACTAATGAGTTAGTTGCGGGATGATGGGTTACGGAACGAGTAAAGAGACTTGCCGGTAACGAGATTGAACTAGGTATTGAGATACCGACGACCGAATCCCGGGCAAGTAACATACCGATGACAAAGGGAACAACGTATGTTGTTATGCGGTTTGACCGATAAAGATCTTCGTAGAATATGTAGGAGCCAATATGAGCATCCAGGTTCCGCTATGGGTTATTTACCGGAGATGTGTCTCGGTCATGTCTACATTGTTCTTGAACCCGTAGGGTCCGCACGCTTAAAGTTTGATGACGGTTATATTATGAGTTTATGTGTTTTGATGTACCAAAGGAGTTCGGAGTCCCGGATGAGATCGGGGACATGACGAGGAGTCTCGAAATGGTCGAGATATAAAGATTGATATATTGGACGACTATATTCGCACATCAGAAAGGTTCCCAGTGATTCGGGTATTTTCAGGAGTACCAAGGAGTTACGGGAATTTGTATTGGGCCTTAATGGGCCATACGGGAAAGGAGAGAAAGGCCTCAAAGGGTGGCCGCACCCCTCCCCATGGGCTGGTCCGAATTGGACTAGGGAGGGGGCGCCCCCTTCCTTCCTTCTCCTTTTCCCTTCCCTTTCCTTCCCTCCTACTCCTACTACTTGGAAGGGCTCCTAGTTCTACTAGGAAAGGGGGAATCCTACTCCTGGTGGGAGTAGGACTCCCCTAGGGCGCGCCATAGAGAGGGCCAGCCCTCCCCCTCCTCCACTCCTTTATATATGTGGCCAGGGGGCCCCATAGACACAACAATTGATCTCTTGATCTCTTAGCCGTGTGCGGTGCCCCCCTCCACCATAATCCACCTCGATCATATCGTGGCGGTACTTAGGCGAAGCCCTGCGTCGGTAGAACATCATCATCGTCACCACGCCGTCGTGCTGAGGAAACTCTCCCTCAAAACTCGGCTGGATCGGAGTTCGAGGGATGTCATCGAGTTGAATGTGTGCAGAACTCGGAGGTGCCGTGCGTTCGGTACTTGATCGGTCGGATCATGAAGACGTACGACTACATCAACTGCGTTGTGCTAACGCTTCCGCTTTCGGTCTACGAGGGTACGTAGACAACACTCTCCCCTCTCGTTGCTATGCATCACCATGATCTTACGTGTGCGTAGGAATTTTTTTGAAATTACTATGTTCCCCAACACCTACCTCATGGCTTCCTCGTTGATCCCCTGACATGCACTCCAAGTCTCCTGTATTGCTTTATTTCCAAAAATAACTTTTCCGAAGGTTTCATTCCGTTTGGACTCCATTTGATATTCCTTTTCTTCGAAACCCTAAAACAAGGAAAAAAACAGAAACTGGCACTAGGCTCTAGGTTAATAGGTTAGTCCCAAAAATCATATAAAATAGCATATAAATGCATATAAAACATCCAAGGTTGATAATATAATAGCATGGAACAATCAAAAATTATAGATACGTTGGAGACGTATCATAGGTGACTATAGGCTTGCAAGATAGGATCAAGAACTCACATATATTCATGAAAACATAATAGGTTTAGATCTGAAATCATGGCACTCGGGCACTAGTGACAAGCATTAAGCATAGCAAAGTCATATCAACATCAATCTCAGAACATAGTGGATACTAGGGATCAAACCCTAACAAAACTAACTCGATTACATGATAAATCTCATCCAACCCATCACCGTCCAGCAAGCCTACGATGGAATTACTCACGCACGGCGGTGAGCATCTTGAAATTGGTGATGGAGGAAGGTTGATGATGACGATGGCGACGGATTCCCCTCTCCGAAGCCCCGAACGGACTCCAGATCAGCCCTCCCGAGAGAGTTTAGGGCTTGGCATGGCTCCATATCGTAAAACACGATGAATCCTTCTCTCTAATTTTTTTCTCCTCGAAAGTGAATATATGGAGTCAAGATGGACGTAGGCGGAGCATCAGGGGGCCCACGAGGCAGGGGCGCGCGCCAGGGGGGTAGGCGCGCCCCAACCCTCGTGGACAGGGTGTGGGCCCTCTGACGTGGATCTTTTCGCCAGTATTTTTTATATATTCCAAAAATAATCTCCGTTGATTTTCAGGTCATTCCGAGAACTTTTATTTCCGCACAAAAATAACACCATGGCAATTCTGCTAAAAACAGCGTCAGTCCGGGTTAGTTCCATTCAAATCATGTAAGTTAGAGTCCAAAACAAGGGCAAACGTGTTTGGAAAAGTAGATACGATGGAGACATATCAACTCCCCCAAGCTTAAACCTTTGCTTGTCCTCAAGCAATTCAGTTGATAAACTAAAAGTGATAAAGAAAAACTTTTACAAACTCTGTTTGCTCTTGTTGTTGTAAATATGTAAAGCCAGCATTCAAGTTTTCAGCAAAGATTATGAACTAGCCTCAAGTTTTCAGCAAATATGTAAAGCCTACAATGGCATAATCAACTAGTGAGCAATAATAATAAATCTTGGATGACAACACTTTCTCAAAACAATCATAATATGATATGACAAGATGGTATCTCGCTAGCCCTTTCTGAGACCGCAAAACATAAATGCAGAGCACCTTTAAAGATCAAGGACTAACTAGGCACTGAAAATCATGATAAAAGAGATCCACTCAAGTCATACTCAATGTAAACTAACAATAATACATGCAAATGACAGCGGTGCTCTCCAACTGGTGCTTTTTAATAAAAGGATGATGACTCAGCATAAAAGTAAATGGATAGGCCCTTCGCAGAGGGAAACAGGGATTTGTAGAGGTGCCAGAGCTCAATTTGGAAATAGAGATGAATAATATTTTGAGCGATATACTTTCATTGTCAACATAACAACTAAGAGATCTCGATATCTTCCATGCTACACACATTGTAGGCGGTTCCCAAGAAGAATGGTAAAGTTTATACTCCCCCACCACCAACAAGCATCAATCCATGGCTTGCCTGAAACAACGGGTGCATCCAACTAACAACAATCCTGGGGGAGTTTTGTTTGCAATTATTTTGATTTGATTTGAGCATGGGACTGGGCATCCCGGTGACCAGCCATTTTCTCGTGAATGAGGAGCAGAGTCCACTCCTCTTGAGAATAACCCGCCTAGCATGGAAGATACAGACAGCCCTAGTTAATACATGAGCTATTTGAGCATACAAAACAGATGTTTATTTGAAGGTTTAGAGTTTGGCACATACAAATTTACTTGGAACAGCAAGTAGATACCATATATAGGTAGGTATGGTGGACTCATATGGAATAACTTTGGGGTTTATGGAATTGGATGCACAAGCAGTATTCCCGCTTAGTACAAGTGAAGGCTAGAAAGAGACTGGGAAGCGACCAACTAGAGAGCGACAATAGTCATGAACATGCATTAAAATTAATCAACACCGAATGCAAGCATGAGTAGGATATAATTCACCATGAACATAAATATCGTAGAGGCTATGTTGATTTTGTTTCAACTACATGCGTGAACATGTGCCAAGTCAAGCCACTTGAATCGTTCAAAGGAGGATATCACCCCATCATACCACATCACAACCATTTTAATAGCATGTTGGCACGCAAGGTAAACCATTATAAACTCCTAGCTAATTAAGCATGGCATAAGCAACTATAATCTCTAATTGTCATTGCAAACATGTTTCATTCATAATAGGTTGAATCAGGAATGATGAACTAATCATATTTACAAAAACAAGAGAGGTCGAGTTCATACCAGCTTTTCTCATCTCAATCAGTTCATCATATATCGTCATTATTGCCTTTCACTTGCACGACCGAATAGTGTGGATAATAATAATAGTGCACATGCATTGGACTAAGCTGGAATCTGCAAGCATTCAATTCAAGAAAGAAGACAAGGTAATGTGGGCTCTTTGTTAGATCAACAATAATGCATAAGAGAGCCACTCAAGATTTTCATTATAGTCTTCTCCTCTCGACCCCAAAGAAAACAAATAAAACAAAACTATTTACACGGGAAAGCTCCCAACAAGCAAAAGAAGAACGAGAAATCTTTTTGGGTTTTCTTTTTAATTACTACTACTACAGGCATGGTAAATAAACTAGCTAAAAGCTACAACTAATTTTTTTTGGTTTTTCTTAAGGTTTTTCAAACACACAAGAAGAAAGCGAGAAAATTAAAATAAACTAGCATGGATGATACAATGAAAAAGTATGAGCACCGACAACTGGCATGAGTGTGTGAACATGAATGTAAGGTCGGTGGGAAATACGTACTCCCCCAAGCTTAGGCTTTTGGCCTAAGTTGGTCTATGCCCAAGGATCAAAACTGCTCCCTCCGGTGTACTGAGGAGGATCCTCATGTGCTACCATACTCTTATAACCTAGAACAATAGGAGGTGGCAACTTTTCCTCTTTCTCATAATGCTTGATAGGTATGTTAAAGTGTGCAACAAGGCGCGAGGCAAAGATGCCTTCGAGGACGGGGCCCTTAGTACGGTTCAGATTTAACCGTTTAGCAACAATAGCGCCTAAACTGAAAGTAGTATCATGAAACAAGGCATGGCGCAAAATAACAATATCAGGGGCACTCAGGTTTCCGCAGTTCCCGCGACCAATTAAGCATCTACTAGCAAATACTGTGAAGTAACGTAGAACAGGAAAATGTATGCCAGTGATTCTCGCATCGGAAACTTTCCTTGTTTCCCCTACAACAATCATATCAATAAATCCCTCCACATCATTACGATGTGGTTCTCCTATGCTACCCTTAAAGGGTATCAAACAAACGCGGCAAAAATCATAAAGTGACATCTCCTTATGCTCATCATATAAATAAAATTCCACCGAAGGTGGTGATCTCCTAGCATGGAAATGAAAATTTTGCACAAAGATATTGGTGAGTAAGAGATACTGTTCACGCTGGTCGTGGAGGAAGGAGATGAGGCCTGCATTGTCAGCCAAATGATAAAAATCTTCATGAATCCCAGCTTCTCTCAAGAACTCATCACAAGGCCATTCACATGGTCGAACCTTCGCAGTACGAGGGAGATTATACTTGGGCTTCTTGTTCTCTTCACTTTGCTTATCCTTCGAGCTTTGGCTCGATGAGCCCCTCAAAAATCTCTTCATCTTTTTCTAAAAATTTCTGAAATTTTTAGTAACTTAAAATAAAAGTGAACCAAACGCAACAAGATTGATAGCAACTACTCCTACAAGTGCATAGAGGCTATATCATGCATTAAAACTACTTTTGACCACATAAATTTGACATGCAAGCTCAAGAACAGGGTCACCTAAGCAGCAAAAAATTGCAATGAATAAAGCACTAGAACGAAAACTAATTGGACCATTGGAGGAGTCACATACCAAAGAACAATCCCCCAAAGCAGTTTTGTGAATGGAGCTTTGAGAAAGGAGATCGAAAATGGCAGCAAGATGAGCAAGAACTCGGGTTTGAGCTGGCTAGTGATTTTTTCTGGAGCAAGACAAAGTGTGTGGGTGCAAGGATAAGTGGAGGGGACCCACGTGGGGTCCACGAGGTAGGGGGCGCGCCCAGGGGGTGGGCGCGCCCTCCACCCTCGTGGGCACGTGGCTGCTCCCCCTGTTGTGTTCTCAGTGCCAGATATTCTCAAATATTCTAGAAAAAAATCATATTTTATTTTCAGGGCATTTGGAGAACTTTTATTTTCAGGTATTTTTTATTGCATGGATAATTCAGAAAATAGATAGAAAATACTATTTCTGCTTTATTTAATATAAATAACGGAAAGTAAAAAGAGGGTACAGAGAGTTGTGCTTTCTAACTTCATCCATCTCATGCTCATCAAAAGGAATCCACTAACAAGGTTAATCAAGTCTTGTTAACAAACTCATTTCGAATAACATGAAACCGGATAAATTTCGAATAACACTAGGTTACCTCAACGGGGATATGCATGTCCCCAACAATAAGAATATCATTTATTTTCTTGACAGTAGGGAGAGGAAATTCAAAACCTCCAATACTGATTGTTGAAATTTTTCCAATAGAATTGATACTGTGGACTTGAGGTTGTTTCCTCGGAAAGTGTACCGTATGCTCATTACCATTAACATGAAAAGTGGCATTGCCTTTGTTGCAATCAATAACAGCCCCTGCAGTATTCAAAAAAGGTCTACTAAGGATAATCGACATACTATCGTCCTCGGGAATATCAAGAATAACAAAGTTCGTTAAAATAGTAATGTTTGCAACCACAACGGGCACATCCTCACAAACACCGATAGGTATAGCAGTTGATTTATCAGCCATTTGCCAAGATATTTCAGTAGGTGTCAACTTATTCAAATCAAGTCTACGATATAAAGAGAGAAGCATAACACTAACACCGGCTCCAAGATCACATAAAGCAGTTTTAACATAGTTTCTTTTAATGGAGCATGGTATAGTTGGTACTCCTGGATCTCCAAGTTTCTTTGGTATTCCACCCTTGAAAGTGAAATTAGCAAGCATGGTGGACATTTCAGCTTCCGGCATCTTTCTTTTATTAGTAACAATATGCTTCATGTATTTAGCATAAGGGTTCATTTTAAGCATATCAGTCAAATGCATACGCAAAAATATAGGTCTAATCATTTCAGCAAAGCGCTCAAAATCCTCGTCATCCTTTTTCTTGGATAGTTTAGGAGGAAAAGGCATGGGTTTCTGAACCCATGGTAATCTTTATTTACCGTGCTTCCTAGCAACAAAGTCTCTCTTATCATAACGTTGATTCTTTGATTGTGGGTTATCAAGATCAACAGCAGGTTCAATCTCCACATCATTATCATTGCTAGGTTTAGCATCAACATGAACATCATCATTAACATTATCACTAGGTTCATGTTCATTACCAGATTGTGTTTAACATCAGAAATAGAAATATCATTGGGATTCTCAGGTGTGTCAACAACAGGTTCACTAGAAGCATGCAAAGTCCTATCATTTTTCTTCTTCTTCTTCTTCCTTATAGAAGGACTAGGTGCATCAACATTAGTTCTCTGAGAATATTGCTCAATTCTCTTAGGGTGGCCCTCAAGATACAAAGGTTCCTGAGTCATTTTACCCCCTCTAGTCATAACTCTAACAACATTATCATTTTTCTTATTATTTAATTCATTGAGCAAATCATTCTGAGCCTTAAGTACTTGTTCTACTTGAGTGGTAAACATAGAAGCATGTTTACTAATAAGTTTAAGTTCACCTTTAACTCTAGACATATAATCACTCAAGTGTTCAACCATATTGGCATTGTGTTTCAATTGTCTACCAACATAAGCATCAAAGTTTTCTTGTTTAACCATAAAGTCATCAAACTCATCCAAGCATTGGCTAGCAAAGTTAGTAAATAAGATTCCACATTTATCAAATCTATAGAGAGAATTCACCTTTACTACTTGTGTCGGGTTATCAAGACCAGGTATTTCTTCAATAGGTGGTAAATTCTTAACATCTTCAGCTCTAATACCTTTTTCTTTCATAGATTTCTTTGCCTCTTGCATATCTTCAGGACTGAGAAATAGAATACCCCTTTTCTTCGGAGTTGGCTTAGGAGTTGGTTCAGGAAGTGTCCAATTATTTTCATTAGTCAACATATTATTCAATAACAATTCAGCTTGATCAACAGTTTTTTTCCTGAAAACACAACCAACACAACTATTCAGGTGGTCTCTGGAAGCATCAGTTAGTTCATTATAACAGATATCAAGTATTTCATTTTTCTTGAGAGGATGACCAGGCAAAGCATTAAGTAATCGGAGAAGCCTCCCCCAAGCTTGTGGGAGACTCTCTTCTCCAATTTGCACGAAATTATATATTTCCCTTAAGGCAGCTTGCTTCTTATGAGCGGGGAAATATTTAGCAGAGAAGTAATAAATCATATCCTGGGGACTACACACACAACCAGGATCAAGAGAATTAAACCATGTTTTAGCATCACCCTTTAATGAGAACAGAAACAACTTAAGGATAAAGTAATAGCGGGTTTTCTCATCATGAGTAAACAGGATTACTATATCATTTAATTTAGTAAGATGTGCCACAACAGTTTCAGATTCATAGCCATAAAAAGGATCAGATTCAACCAAAGTAATTAACTCAGGATCAACAGAGAAATCATAATCCTTATCAGTAATAAAGATAGGTGAAGTAGCAAAAGCAGGGTCATATTTCATTCTAGCATTCAAAGACTTTTCTTTGAGCTTAGCTAATAATTTCTTAAGATCATATCTATCATTGCAAGCGAGAAAGTCTCTAGCAGTTTCTTCATCCATAACATAACCCTTAGGCACAACAGGCAATTCATATCTAGGGGGAGAATCTTCATCATCACTTTCATCAATATTATCAGTTTCAATAATTTCATTCTCTCTAGCCCTAGCCAGTTGTTCATCAAGAAATTCACCTTGTGGCACAGTATTATCAAGCATAGAAGTAGTTTCATCAGAAGTATCATGCAAAGCAGAAGTGGCATCATCAATAACATGCGACCTATCAGAATCAATAGCATGTGTAGGTGTCACAAGTTTACTCAAAACAGAAGGTGAATCAAGTGCAGAGCTAGATGGCACTTCCTTACCTCCCCTCGTAGTTGAGGGAAAAATCATGGTTCTTTGATCTTTCAAGTTCTTCATAGTGACCAGCAAATATAAATCCCAAGTGACTCAAAGAATAGAGCTATGCTCCCTGACAACGGCGCCAGAAAATAGTCTTGATAACCCACAAGTATAGGGGATCGCAATAGTTTTTGAGGGTAGTGTATTCAACCCAAATTTATTGATTCGACACAAGGGGAGCCAAAGTATATTCTCAAGTATTAGCAGCTGAGTTGTCAATTCAACCGCACCTGGAAACTTAATATCTGCAGCAAGGTATTTAGTAGCAAAGTAATATGATAATAGTGGTAACGGTAGCAAACGTAATATTTTTGGTTTTATAGTAATTGCAACAGTAGCAACGGAAAAGTAAATAAGCGAATAACAATATAGGAAAAGCTCGTAGGCATTGGATCGGTGATGGATAATTATGTCGGATGCGATCAATCATGCAACAGTTATAACATAGGGCGACACAGAACTAGCTCCAGTTCATCAATGTAATGTAGGCATGTATTCTGAATATAGTCATACGTGCTTACGGAAAAGAACTTGCATGACATCTTTTGTCCTACCCTCCCATGGCAGCGGGGTCCTATTGGAAACTAAGGGATATTAAGGCCTCCTTTTAATAGAGTACCGTACCAAAGCATTAACACATAGTGAATACATGAACTCCTCAAACTACGGTCATCACCGGTAAGTATCCCGATTATTGTCACTTCGGGGTTAACGGATCATAACACATAATAGGTGACTATAGACTTGCAAGATAGGATCAAGAACTCACATATATTCATGAAAACATAATAGGTTCAGATCTGAAATCATGTCACTCGGGCCCTAGTGACAAGCATTAAGCATAGCAAAGTCATAGCAACATCAATCTCAGAACATAGTGGATACTAGGGATCAAACCCTAACAAAACTAACTCGATTACATGATAAATCTCATCCAACCCATCACCGTCCAGCAAGCCTATGATGGAATTACTCATGCACGGCAGTGAGCATCATGAAATTGGTGATGGAGGAAGGTTGATGATGACGATGGCGACAGATTCACCTCTCCGGAGCCACAAACGGACTGCAGATCAGCCCTCCTGGGAGAGTTTAGGGCTTGGCGGCGGCTCCGTATCATAAAACATGATGAATCCTTCTCTCTGATTTTTTTTCTCCCCGAAAGTGAATATATGGAGTCAAGATGGACGTCGGTTGGGGGCCCACGAGGCAGGGGCGGGCCCAGGGGGGTAGGCGTGCCCCCACCCTCGTGGACTGGGTGTGGGCCCCCTGACGTGGATCTTTTCGCCAATATTTTTTATATATACCAAAAATAATCTCCGTTGATTTTCAGGTCATTCCGAGATCTTTTATTTCTACACAAAAATAACACCATGGCATGCTGAAAACAGCGTCAGTCCGGGTTAATTCCATTCAAAGCATGCAAGTTAGAGTCCAAAACAAGGGCAAAAGTGTTTGGAAAAGTAGATACGACAAAGACATATCAATTGGTCTATATTGTTGTAAAGTTTGAACGTCAGCACATTTTGGAATTAACGCAAGGACACCATAATTAAATATAGCTAAATCTAACTTTCCTTCATAAAAATCACTGAAAAACTCCAAAATGTCCTCTCCAATTATGTGCTAGTACTTCTGATAAATTTCTATAGGAAATCCGTCAGGTCCTGGTGCTTTGTTAGGTTTCATATAAAAAACAACAATCTTAATCTCTTCTAAAGTAAACTTCTGATCCAAATTTTTTCTATTGGCATCACTCAAAACCACAGGTAAATTAATATTAAGGGAAATATTATTCATACCTACAGCAGGGCCAAATAAATTTTTGTAAAAGGAAGTGGCAAAAATCAATAAATCTTTGTCCCCCTAGATCACATCATTAGCAGCAGTCTTAATAGAGGTAATTCTGTTTTTCCTTTTTCTACTACTAGCTTTAGATATAAAATAAGAAGTTAAAGCGTCACCCTCTAATAGTTCCTTCCCTTTCGATCTCTGCAACCACATTAACTCCTCTTTATTAATCTTTGAAAGTTCCTCCTCTAGCTTTTTCCTTAACATATACTTCTCCTTAGTCAAACCAATCAATTCACTCTCTCTGTCTATCTCATCTATAGGCCTAATCAGGAAAACTTTTTTCTTTTTGTAAAACCAAACATAGTTGAGACTCCACCCTTTGAGCGTTTTTCTTAGTATCCTAGCTCTATTTTGCCACTGATCTTGCAAACTTTTACCATGATAAGCATCACACCAAACATTATATACTAAAGTATCTAAATCTTCTCTTAGGAATCAGCAGAGTTCAAATTTAAAAGGTCTCACTGTCTTAGGTATCTAAATCTTCTCTTAGGAACGCTAGCACAACCATCATGGAGGTCCGAGAGAGTGGGTGAATCTGACATGTCACCACAGATCAACATACTGGACAAGTGGCATAGGGCCGAGGGCGTCGCGGATGTCGTGAACCCATGCGCGAAGTACTAGCTAATTGCATGCGCCTTGTAATGGGGCATACTTATTCTACTGGTTCAACATCAATTTTGTCTGACATACGACCACCATATTCTACATTTTGGTGAGATTTTATTTGATTTGAGCATGAGTATGGGAAGGCAAAGAAATTTTTGATTTAATTAAGTTTTGTCAAGGTTTTATTTGATTTTGGACATAAATAGGGGAAGGCAAGGAAATTTTAGATTTAGTTGAGATTCTGTTAGGATTTGATTTGATTGAGTTAATGTACGTGTTTTGGGGAAAATACTGATTTGGTTTAGATTATTCCAAGTTACTCTATTTACATTGGTTTTTATTAGGACATATGTCCGTGCGTTGCAATGGGAGAGTTGTTTTTTTTTTGTAAGAAGCAATGGAAGAGATAATAGATGTGTCCACAAAAATGATCTCCACAGCGGTGCGATAGAACAAGGAGTTGTGGACTTCTCGCGGGTCATGTCTGCCCCGCGAGGTCTTGATAGTGGTAGGGTTAGTCAGCGTGGTGGCAACCATCCAACTCGTGTGTTTTTATCCTTTGGGTCTGCCTCTATCTCGGAGTTGTGTCTGCCTCCTCATTTGGTAGCTTATGCGACGACCTCCGAGGCACGGTTGCTTCGAGCACTCTCTCTTACAATGGCGTAACCTGATGGATTACTAATTGCGGCGCATAAATCCCGTTTCATTAGCATATTTAGTGCATAACCATACATCAATGTCCCTTTTTTATTAGGGTTTATTCTCTTTGATTATTTTAGCACTCATAATTTATTTATGTGAGCCAAACCAACATATTCTCTTTTATTGTCACTTGCAAGCTAGCACCGGCAATAATTTATGTAGTTCCTCCTTTTACTCATGATTCCCAGTATAAATTTCTTATTTTGATACAAACTTCTTATTTCTAGACAACTATGGACATACACAAACTAGTGGGGATTTACTATAAATTTCCAAGGCAATACTATTCTCATCATAATTACAAGATAGTTGAGTTGGTTTTGTCCATCGACACAATAGGAAATGCCCATAGTTCAATTCTCTCAGGGCTTAAATTTTTTGTTGCTCTTCCATCTCACAGAAAAAAGGTGTGGGTAGGCCCAGTTCGTCCCACGCGAGGGACAAACAATTTTTTTGGAAACTATGAGTGGACGCAACAAAACCTATATGTACATTTAATAGTAGGGCCAGCCATTTTTATGTAACAAAGCCGCCCTAGCTCAGTTCGCATCCGCCTGAGGATGTGCATGCAACGTCGCAAGTTCTATTCCTTAGGTCCGCCAAATATTTTGGCTCTTCTGTGAGGATCAATGGGTCGGATGTAGATGACCCAATAGGGGAGTGCGCGTAAGGCCCAATACTGCATGTGCGACGGAGCAATTTTTTTCTTTTCCTTGGGCCTACTGCGTGAGGGCAACTATATGACGCTAGTTGCGTAAAATAGCGTGTGGGACGCACATCTGTTCGTGTGTGGGCCAGCACACTGCTAGCCACCAAGACAACTTGTGTTTGTAAGGCGCAAAAAATATATCCAGAAGTGTTGAAGGATCGAAATCATGCACTCAAAGACCAGACTACGTGTTGCTAGCCACTTGACAAATGAGTCCTACAAACCAATGGCCAACTTGAACCTCCAAGAACAAACTCCAATGTTAGATTGCAAACTTTTTTTTTTGATTTTTTTAAATTGCCAAATATTCTTAGAAACATGAATAATCTTGAAAATCCCAAATAATTTTGTGAAATTCTTTAAATTTTTAGATATACATAGAAAATTTTGAAACATTCAAAAATCACAATTTTATTGGAAAACATGAACCTTTTTTAAAAACAGGAACTTTTTCTGAATCTGTGAACAATTTTTGAAAAAAGAAACATATTTTGAACATTCAGAACGGTTTTAGAAAATGTGTTTCTTTAAATTACGAAATTATTTTGAACTTGCGAACATATAACTAAAGCAAGAATATTTCTTGTATTTGGAACATTTTTGAAATGCAATATTTAAAAAAAATCTCAAACAAATTTGGAAAACACAAATAAAAAAGGGAAGATTTTATAATAATTTGAACCAATTTTGGAACGGGAACAAATGTTTTAAGTTCTGAACATTTTTCAAAACGGGATATTTTTTGGAACTTGGAACATTTTTCAAAAATTCGATTTATTCTGGAATTCTTTTTTTTTGAATTTTTGAATTTACACAAAAAAGGAAAAATAAAAATAAAATTGTAAGTAAAAAAATACAAAACAAACAGGAAAAGAAAAAGAGAACAAAACAGAAAAAGAAAAATTGAAACAGAACCCAGAAAAAAATGGTTCATCCAGCTTGGCTGCCTGTGCAAAGCTGCGACTATTTGACGCTCGATCAGGTAAACAGGATTTTTTTTCACCTGCGTGGGCATGAAATAAATGGGTTGGCTTTTAATAGAAAAACGGGAAAAAATATTTTCAATGGTGAACGGATGAAAAAAAAACAGAGAAACGCATCTTGCTTTATTAGTAGGTATAGATATAGATATAGATATAGATTTTGCACGACATTGGTTGAGATTATAAAAAAACAAAAAAAAGGTGGAAAGGGTTGTGGCGAGAAAAAACTCGGAGAAGGAGGCGAGGCAAACCTACTAACTCACCTTTAATATTAGAGCATCTCTAGCAAATCATGTAAAGGCGGTTAAACCTTGGTATTTACGGTACAAGCGGTAAAAAATGCATACCAATGTTTGTGATTCCATTCTCGTGATTGGTTCCTAGTTTCATTGGCTTTAAATCTTTTGTGTTTATGTTTGAAGCATTTTTAGGCAATTTTTTTGAAATTCGCTTCACACAGTCGACCATCTGCAATTTCCTTTAGTATCGTTGTTTCACACAACTTTCGTGTTATAATTTTTTCGTTTCTATAGTCGTAGACAAATAAATCTATATATTCCTCAATTTTGTGTTCAAGTTTGGAATTATTTTTGATGAATTTCATCAAATTCAACACACGTGGTCGATCCTTTGAAGTTTCATTTGACCACTAGCTTCATATCATTGTTTCACACAACTCTCATGTTGTAAGTTTTTTTTATGCTCATAGGCAAAGTTCTTTCAAGTGTGGTGGTGTGACGATGTTACGGCCATGGGGTGCCTCGCCTTACTCGAAGTCGACCCAGGTAGGCCAGGCTGGTCCCCTAGGTCAATTATGCCTTGGCCGATTAACCCGGACCATAGCCCTATGACAAAGTGGACCCGGAAGACTTGGAGTACACATCAAGACGATCGGCGTCTAGGAGGACACCTCCAAAGTGACTGGGATCATGTAAACCTAGACTCCGATACCCATATAAGTCGGGGCTAGGCTAGTTGTCAAGATACAAAACCTTAGAGCTATTGTCCGATCCCTCGATCATTTAAACCCCTATACACAAGCAATATACACGAGCAGGAGTAAAGTTTTACCTCTTTTATGAGGGCATGAACCTGCATAAATTCTTTCATGTTTCCATCTGATCTACTTCTCTCTCAGAGTACCTTATCGAGGGATCAACCAGAAAATATTTCGACATGATTTGAGGTAAGTTCACCATGTACACAAAAGAGCTGAGAGTAACCATCAGTGCGCAAGCAACCAAACACAACGATATGCACCAGCCAAGCCCAAAATCTCGAAACACGGACAACCAAACATTAAGAGGATATTGGTGCACTCATGTAGCATGGGACTTTGTGGGCAGCCTGTTTGCGGAACATGAACTAGATCCTCTAAGAGCCTACATTCCTCCCCACACCGGTTCCACTAGGCCACACATGCGAAAAAACACTCTAGCAACCAAACACATCAATAATACCTTCGTCCCAAGCCATCTGATCATATTTGTTGCATGGTGAAGCGTTACACATGGTTCAGCCGATTTGGAGGAATCGATTTGTTGAGCATATAGGGAGATCACTACGTCCCGGCTCATTCACAAACCAAACACTGGACCGAGCGGTGCCAGTGCAGAACTGAGCTGTAATGTTCTACTTCCTCTGTAACTTAATATCAGATGTTTTTCAACATTGACATGGACTCAGTTTTTTTAATCTGTAAAAAATGCTTTTTTATAAAACTTACAAAAGAAGTACCTCGTGCCTCAAACCAAACACACCCCGACAGAAAAATGTCCTTCTAAGATGAAAAAAAGAGATCATAGCAAAGAATCCCTACACGTATAAGAGCATCTATAACTAAACCCCTCATATCCATCTCAAACGCCCGGGCAGACCGTCCGGTTAGTGACCGATCACAAAAATGCGACCCAACCAGACCCCTCATATCCGTCTCAAACATTCGGACTGATCGGCACCCCTCATATCCATTTCAAATATGAGGACGATATGAGGGCCCGCGAACGCGCCCGGGCACGCCCGGTCAGTCCGCCACGTATGACGCGACCCCACCCGGATCACCTTTTCTTTTTCTTTATTCATTCTTTTCTTTCTCTATCTTCTTCTCCATCAATTACGTGCAAGTGACGGGACGTATGAAATCTTTTTGAGAAATGTGGCTGCACGGACAGAAAAGTAGGGGCTCAAAGCGGACACGTCCGGTCACTGACCGGCGCCTCCGCGTGTGTTTGAGGGCCCAAATTAGACGTACGTGGCTGAAGATGCTATGAGACCATCCACCCTTTTTTATTGAAGTGCGTGTCGATAGAAAACACGATCCAACACCAGTCCACTCTCCCCTCCCCTTCCTCACCGTGCACCCGAAATTCCTAGATCCGCTGTCGCGGTCAGACGACGAGCACACCCTTCTCTCCCTCGGCCGATCCGGCCCGTACGTCCCCGCATCCGACGGCCACCGACGCGTACAGCACAGTGCTCCACCCACCAACCCACCCGTCTCGCATCTGTACCCGCACCAACCGTCGCCCTCGGACCAACCCCATCTGGAGCCGCACCTTTCCCACCGCCGCCCCGCCGACAGGCTGGCCCCAGCGGCGGCAGGCGGGCCCGTCGCACCTATATATTCCCGGGCGACGCCGGCCCGTTTGTGGGCGAAAAGGAGAGGAGAGGGGGGAAAATAATCCAAGGCTCCGGGGCGGCGGCGCCCGATCCACACACGGCACATCTCGGGGCGCGCGGCGCACATCCACTCCCCTCCGTTCTCCACGAGTCTGCTCCCCCACCGCTAATAATAGCCGCTGCTACCCGGCGGGCGGGGCGGACACCCTCTGCCGCCGCCATGGGAGCGCTCGAGGAGGCGCACCTCGCCGCCTGCGGGTGCGGCGACGAGGAGGAGGAGGGGGAGGAGGATCTCCTGGCGGAGCTCGGCGGCGGGGAGGCGCCGGGGGACGCCATGGAGCCGGCGGTGCGCGCGCTGCTGGCGGGGCTCGGCGAGGACGACCGCCGGGAGGGGCTGCGCAGGACGCCCAAGCGCGTCGCCAAGGCCTTCCGCGACGGCACCCGAGGTATGGCGTCCACCCTTCCCCGCCACCTTACCCTTATCCCGTGGATCCGTTCGTGGCATATCGCGCATACTAGCGTTCGTCCCCTTTGTCGATCCTTGATTCGTGATCAGCTGCGCTCCAGAGCGACGCCGTGAGGAATTTGAGAGTGTTAACTCGGATCTCAGAGCGAGGGGTTTGGGTCGTCCAGGAATTTGTTCCCCGAATATTCCATTTCGTCAGTCTGACTCACCACTTCGCCTGAGGTTTAATTTAGGGCGGTAGTTTGCTGTGAGTGGTTTGTTCATCAGTCGTGATCGTTGCTGCTATAGTGTTGGTAGAGTGATCATTGCTGCTGTAGTGTTCCTCCGCTGGTAGAGTGATCATTACTGCTTTCTGTTGGTGGCCCATGCTTTAAAGTTTGGTGATTGTCACCTATCAGGCTCTGATGTGGGTGTAGTGTTCATTAACCAAACCACGCAGCAGGACTGTGCAAAATGGGCTTGATGGCTTGGATTGTGATGACCGCAATATCTCTTGGAAGTGTGAACTTGACACTTTAATTGCGACTTGGCAGTATGACTATAAAAGGCGGTGAAGTTGTCTCAGTGGACAACAGTTGGGAGCTCTGATGCAAACAGCGGGAAGTTTAAATTATACAGTTAATCGTTGTTGTTGTCGTTTAGTTAAGATACCACTTTGTCCTTGATGGTCAACACGCAGCACACGGCATTTGTGGAATTAAGAATTTCCTGAGGAATCTTGTGTAATTACTAATTAAGATTTCTAATGTCGGTGTCTAGCATTTGTCTTATACGATACTAAATAGTCTCTCATCATTTATTGGATTATATGTGCTTACTGCATAGTCTCATCACAAGCTGTGCCGTTCCCACAAACTCGTACAACACTAATTAATAATTATCAACTTAGGCCAATGATTTATTTACCAAAATGAAAACTTGAATAATGTTTGGATATTGTCCCCTGGATAGTTGCATACTAAACATTATGTCTTAGGACGCAAACACTTGGAAATTCAAATTCCAAAGTGAACCGTTCCATAGGTAACAGTTATGGGGTTTGTTTAGTACGATACTACTAAATAGTGAGGCTGGCCATTTATTGGACTGTTTGGAGGATATCTGCATAGTCTTGTAACAAGCTGCGGTTCTCCTACACACTCCTCGTACCAGTTATTGACATAGAAGTAAGATGGGCATTGGTTCATTTACCAAAATAGATAGTTGAATAATGTCGAGATATTCTCTGCTGGATTGTCACCATACCCATGGTGATCATAAGACAATTTTCTTCTTAAAGAGGCAGGCTTACTTGAATTATTTCCTAGTTAACGGAGTTCCAAGTAGTGTCTTTTTGTGACCAGCTGTCAGTTAATGTATCCTTCAAACATGGTTATACCCATGGTGAAAATAAGACAATTTTCTTCTTAAAGAGGCAGGCTTACTTGAATTATTTCCTAGTTAACGGAGTTCCAAGTAGTGTCTTTTTGTGACCAGCTGTCAGTTAAGGTATCCTTCAAGCGTGGTTCATACATATGTTTTAAGCTCCCCTTTTCAATAATTTAGCAGTTCATGAGTCTTTGGGGAATTTGGAAATGATAATCTCACCATGTTTTTTTAACTCTCTGGCTATCACCAGAAATTTATAGAACTTCAGGAATAATAATCTTCGTTTGCTTTCAACATTTCTCGGAAGACTGCATGCCAGTGGAGAAATGACAAAAAATTAGTTAATGAGTGTTTGGTAATCTAGATAAAGTCCATGAGCAACCAATTCCTTAACGACTCTGGCTATAGATGAAAAATCAAGAGACTCTTAGAAATATCTGTTAGCAATCTATCTTCTGTATTTATTTACTTTCAAGATTGTGTGCTTGTTTTATACCGCACTGAACCACCTATGTTAATCAAGAGACTCTTATTTATTTTTCTAGCTCTACCCTCCCCCCTGCGTGGGAACTTTTATCTTTTGATGCTCATATGTGAGCGGTTTTCTGGTACTATTGCTGGTAGGCTCTGTTGTAGATTCTTTTGCATTTTATAAACTCGTCATGGTATTAAGCTGTTGCCCCATGGCTGACGTATATCTATGTTTATATATTTTTCTTTGGGCCTTATTTGTATGGTCCAGCAGTCGGGCCCATACACGTAGTATTTGAACTGAACTCCAAGAGGATGGGCTGGGGTCCGTGTCCACCCCAGTCTGTTCAAATTAAGCCTTATTGTGCAATGTCTATTTTTAAGTGATGTTTAAGGTTGTTGCTTTTTGTATGAAATTTTTTTTTTAACACGTGACATACTTGCTTCTTGAGCCTTGTTTGATGCATACCTAAATGCTAAAACCACTCTTGCAGGTTACAGACAGAAAGTAAAAGACATTGTGCAGGGTGCTCTGTTTCCTGAGGTTGGTGTTGACAAAAGGACTGGTTCTGCTGGAGGAACTGGAGGGCAAGTTGTTGTTCGTGATATCGATCTTTATTCATACTGTGAGTCTTGCTTACTTCCGTTCAGCATACAATGCCATGTTGGATATGTGCCCTCCGGTGGAAGGGTTGTTGGGTTAAGCAAGCTTTCAAGAGTAGCTGACGTCTTTGCCAAGAGATTTCAAAACCCTCAGAGATTAGCTAATGAAGTTTGTGGTGCAGTGCATGCTAGCATACAACCTGCTGGTGTTGCTGTTGCTATGCAGTGCTGGCACATACCGTTGCCGGAGAACTTTAAATGCAAAAATTCGCGAGCTTTGATTAGAACTTCACATTCATCTCGCTCGGGAGTTTTTGAGGGTGAGAACAGCTCCTTCTGGAATGATTTTTTGGCTCTTCTTAAGCTTAGAGGCATAGACATGGAGATGGACAGCCATTCTGCTTCTTTAACTTGGTGCCCCTTAAGGCCTCATGAGGTTCCGCTTTGCAATGGGCACGCAAAGAGGATTACAACTAATGGTGCTAGCTCAGCAAAATCTGCATCCATTCCATCTAATATGGTTTCTGCTGTCAGCTCAATGCTCTTGTCTCTTGGTGAGGACCCCCTCAGGAAAGAACTTCTAGGCAGTCCCCAGCGTTACGTGCAATGGCTGATGAGGTTCAGAGCATGCAATCTTGATGTGAAGCTGAATGGTTTTACACTTAACAGTGCAAGTGTATATGAGAGACCAGGCGAAGATGCTACTGATCATCGAGCAATTAGTTCTGAGCTGCATTTGCCATTTTGCGCCCAGTGTGAGCACCACCTCCTGCCGTTCTACGGAGTAGTGCACATTGGTTACTTTGGCAGTGGAGATGGTGAAGGGATCAATCGCTCACATTTTCAGGCTCTGGTTCATTTCTATGGGTGCAAGCTTCAGGTCCAGGAAAGGATGACAAGACAGATAGCTGAAGCAGTTTATTCAGTCTCACATCGTGGAGCCATAGTTGTTGTAGAAGCAAACCATATCTGCATGATATCAAGGGGGATAGAGAAAATCAGAAGTAGTACAGCAACAGTTGCAGTTTTGGGTCAGTTTTCGACCGATTTTTCTGCCAAGGCATCCTTTTTACAGAACATCTTAGATACTGCTAATCAGGAAGTATGAGTGGCTTCAGATCATATACTGATAGAATCTCAGCCAAAAGATACAATGAGTCTAATCCTCAGTCATCTTTTCAGCAAGGCAGGCACTGCGACGACTATATATATGGTTTGAAGTTGTCATGCAGCTATGGCATGGTTGCCATTTTACCAGCCATTGCAGGCGGGAGCGACCAGGACCTCGTCACGTGGAATGTTGTGTCTGAAGAAGATTAACCAGAAGCACCAAAAAGTTTTGGTTCTCCTGTGTTGTACCATTTTCGTTTGAATGGCATGTCAAAGTTATCCAGCGTTGTAGGTGCGGCGGCTGTGCCGAGCAATACAGTATAAATGTTTTAAGTGGTTGTCTCATGTACTAGCAATTTTGGTATCATTCCAGCTTCTGTTCGTCCTGCGTGGCTGTTCGCTTTTCGGTTTGATGCAGAGTAACGCAGGGTACTCAAGCGTCTTGTTCTTGCGGAAGTCTGCATCCATAGCTTTGCTATCTTAAGAGCATCTCCAACAGGTGATGAAAAAGGTGGAGATGTATTTTTTTTTGCTTTCACAATTGCATACATATTTGAAATAAATCATGATATGATAATTATAACTCATGTCAAATGAATCTGAAACAAACAAAACAAAAATAGTACTTGTTTATAGTTCATCAATCGACAAGCTTAAATTCAACATAATTGTTCATCACACATAACACAAAGTTCATCATATGTGACATGAAGCACAACTAGTTTGGTTGCCCATTCCATGTCTACCATTCCATGAAATCTCTTTGAAGATCTTCGCGAGTATGCCAATCTCAAATCTTGTGAACTTGAAGAAAGCGTTGGATGCGGTCTTCCCTTCTAATTGGATGGACCACATTTCTCATGAATTCGTAGGAGTAATCTAAATTTTGGCCACGCTCATTTTCAGTAATCATGTTGTGCAAGATCAGTGCGACGGTCATGATGTACCAAAGTATTCCTTGATCTCGAAACCTAGCCGGTCTACGCCCAACAACAAATTGGGCTTGAAAAACCTCAAATGCCCTCTCCACATCCTTTCTAGCGGCTGCTTGAGCATTATGAAAGTGAAGTTCTTTCTTACCTTGGGGGCTTGAAATTGCCTTCACAAATGTTGTCCATTTCGGGTAAATCTCATCCGCTCCGTAGTAGTCCATGTTGTATGTGCGCCTGTTTGCTTGAACCTCAATTAGTTGTGCCTCCTCATCTACTAACCGTGCAAAGATTGGTGATCGGTGAAGCACATTGATGTTATTGGAAGATCTGGGCATCCCAAAATAGTAATGGCAAAACCATGACTCCTGATCGGCCACGACTTCAAGAATGATGGTGATAACTTTCGCATGGCCATTGAACTGACCATGCTATGCCATAGGGGAGTTCTTCCACTTTCAGTGCATGCAATTAATCGAGCCAAGCATACCTGGAAATTCATGTGCTTTGTTCACCTCCAAGAGCCGCTGACTGTCATGAGCAATGGGTGCTCTCAAATATTGTGGCCCAAAAACTTCAACAATCGCCTTTGCAAATTGCTTCACACACTTGAAGAAAGTGAGCTCCCATTGCCAAATGATCACCAACCAAATCGGCAGGAATACCATATGCCATCATGGGCAATGTGGAAGTCACCTTCTGGTAGTGTTGTGACCAAGATCTCCGGTACAATTCCTTCTCTGTTGGAAGAATCGATCATGTTCCTTCATACAGTTGGCAATATGGAGGAATAAATCTCTGTTATCTCTGTAAGTGTGTTTTGTTATCCAGTGGCGGAGCTTGCCAAAGTTGTTTGGGGGGAGGGGGCAAGTACAATATATGAGTCAGTGTGGGGGCCAAGAACACAAAAATT